>NC_081793.1:5793861-6093861 GCF_963082965.1 Carassius carassius
AAAAAGAGACCACCTCTGTTAGGTAGAACTTTTAACACCAGACACAAGTCGTGCCACCAGCAAACAATTCCAGTTGCTGTGCACAAGAAACTCAGTCCAATTGATTATTCAAGCATGGATCAGGATGATGTAATTTTGTACATTTAGGTTAAAGGCTGATTGAATCTTAAGTGCTGCATTAGAAGTGTGATGGATGGGACTCTGGTAGAATTTATGCACACTTAAAACGTCCATTTCACTGCAGTGGCTGCACACACCTCATCTCTCAAAGACCCAACACCCTGCCAAACACTGTACTGCAGGAATTATGATGGAAGGATCTAAATGATCTTTTACTAGGCAACCATCCAACCCAAAAACTAGAATTGAAACTATCCAGTAGAATGTTTTGTCAACTTAAATATACTGTATAGCATTAGACTATGCCAAACATAAAAGCCTCTTTATAACATGAAAACTATAACGAGGAAAATCTAATCAATCTAGAAGAGATTCATTATGTTTTAATTCCTCAGAGTGGGGTGCTGCAATTACTGTTTCATTTCCCATCAAATTCCAAACATGACTGAATCAAAGCAATTCAGTCACAGACCTTTAATCCTTTATCAAGAATACAGGTATCATGTTTAGAAAAAAGACAGGTTGTGGAAGACGGGATCATTACTAACATTTAAAAAAAAAAAAACGACCTGCACACTTTAAGTAAAAGCACCATAATTATATTTACATAACACTGTAGTAGTATGATTGCTACAACCGATCAGCATTTTACCTCTTCCTCCACTGTCTGATTTTTCATCTTTGATCTTCTCATCATCTGGAACACTGCTGTCAGAGCCTTTCCGACGTGAAGATCGTGAGCTGCGCTGTTGACCTGGTGAGGACTGCTGCTGCTGGTGTTGCTGGGATACCTGCTGCTGAGCATGCTGGGACTGTTGCTGCTGCTGGCCCTGTTTGGGGGTGGAGCAAGAGGAATTCATCATGGGTCTAGGGCTATTGGCCTGGGCACGTGTGTAATGACCCTGAAAAAACACAAAAGGGTGCACAAACAGCAAACACAAGCATAAGATGGCTTGTAATGGATTTAGGTTACAGAGAGTGAGAGAGATGTTTATGTTAAACATCCACCAATATATATATATTTTAAAAAAAACACTTCCTTGCCAGCAACAACTGTACTACACACGTCTGTAAAAAAAAAAAAACAAACAAAAAAAAAAAAAACGGTCACAGAGCTAGGCTTAAAGAAGAGTTCCTATGGCTCTTAACAAAGCTTTCCAACCCCGTACCTCAAAATAACATTTTACACCCCAAGTCCATTTAATTCATGCAAGCACAGTGTGTGAAATGGTAATTGGGGGGGTCAGCATTTATTGGAAACCAGTAATAAAACACTAGTAATAAATTAGCACTTAGTAATAAATTAATGCAAAATGATTAGAAAATAGAAAGGGATATGCAGGTTGTATAAAAGCAGCTCTAAATCTATGAAGAGAGGGAGGTGCGGCCCGGTACCTGAGAGATTCCTGTAGAGCCGCTTGGTCTCCCTCCTGTGGTCTGCTTGCATATCCCCAATTAATGTTAAAACATGGAAACAGAGAAGAAAAACAAACAAAAACAAGGTGGAACAGAGAAGACTTGTTAATGATGAAGGGTTCAATGATGTGTGCTCTAGGTTTCTTAAAAAAAGACTGTAAAAAAGCACATAGGAACTTTACTTCAAAGCTAGCTACAGACACCACATCCAGTAATAAGCACAAACAGAAATACAAGTTGTCATATAACAGTGAAAACAACATTGATCCAGGAAGGCAGGTGGGCTGATCATCTAGCAACAAAAGCACATATAGGCACGTGAGATATGTGTGTGCTCTTGCAGGTTACACTCACATGGGCAGTGTTGCTATTCTGGCTAGATCGAGACCTGCGTCGTGATGTGATACCGATGTTCTCTCCTTTTAGTAAAGAATGGACCACATCATCCAGAAAGGTCATCTGTATCATGGAAGGGTCAACGTTCTGAGGCTCTAGTACCTGTACACAGAGACAGAAGAACAGCTATTTTTTTTGTTTGCTTTAAAAAAATGAACCATAAAAAGCCAGCTGTAAAATTCAACACATTCATTTTCAGTTTTATGATAAATATTATTATTAACAATAAAAATATTGGTTGTGTATTTGTTTAAAATAATGTTTTATTTGTATATAATAATAATAATGCATTTGCTTTTTAAAATGATATTTTTATAATACAATGATTTAATAAAACATAATAATAAAATAACCATTTGTGTCCTTTTTTATTATTTAGTTAAGACTTTACAAAGTAGACACTTGAAAAGCATAACATTTTTCAGAACTAAAACATTGAATCAGGCATTAAATAATACCTGGTCGTTCATGACAACCATAGTGCGGCTAAAGAGATCGTGGTGGGTGATGATGCCCGTGAACCACTGGGTGGCTGAGTCTTGTCTGTAAACTCGTACACGGTAGCCATTCAATGAATAGGGACCTGAAAATATCAAGAACCAGAAACACTTTCAAAAACTCACATCCAATAAAACTATACACAGCTTAAATAACAGGCTAAGACACAATGTGCCTTAATTTTAGTTTGGCATATCAAACATAGCATAATGCTTTTTATTAATTTTCAATTTATAAAAAAAAAATAGAGCAGAAGTAATATGGACTACTTTTAATGGTTATTATTATTTTTTTGTTTTGTTCTTTTTACAGCTCTATAGCACTTGGTCACTGTCTACATGTGAGCATTCCTCAAAGCTCTGCTTTTGTTCATTCTGGGTGAACTTTACCTCAGGGAATGACACATCAATCCTTGTATCTGTGATATGCTGTTAGCCGCAATGAATGCTGGCAGGTGTCCAAATTGACTGGAGCTCATTAGTGCAGGGCAGGTCATTCCCATTACTTACTCCTGAACACACCGCTCATATGCCCTGCTAGATCAGCTAACCCTTCACTGTCCTTGTGCCTACAACAACCCAAAATGCATCTCCCTCAAACACATTTGCACATGCACATAAACCATGGGGTGACGTCTGCATAACACCACAGACAGTTTTTTGTTTTGTTTTTTGTTCTCTGTTTCCCCACCAAATCCTTTGGCTTTGAGATACTTTCCATTCTGCCCTTGTCAACTGCCAAGTTCAACAATTATCACTAATTGTGGGCCTGGAATTTTTTTATAGACTTTGTAAACAAGACTTTCTGCCAAGACTAAAACTACACCCTCTGCCTGAACCAGCCAGATACAGTGAGCAGTCTGTCATTTTTAAAAACCACATCAGATTTTGTTTTTTAACACTCGTTTTACTTCTGTAATGTCACACATTTCAAAATGAAAAGGAAGGGCCTTGTTTTGGATCCTAGAAATTGGGCATTCTGCACCAGAGAGGAGCTAGAACTGAATGTGAGTTGGCAGCTGTTTGGGAAAAACTACTCTCCTCATTGTTTAATATTTTTGTATGTGAATCATCATTTAAACTCACATGACATAACCTGAGATCCCTTTAAAGCAAGTAAAATGGGTACTTGAGTTAATGTTGACTTTTCAACACAAATTAATGATGCTGTGTCATCTAAATAGCACTTTAGTTGCAACTGCCCATTTAGAACTGATGAAATGGGACCATCTTACCTTGCATAAAAATTTCCTGAACTTTTTGGTCTTTCACCCACGCTTTCACTTCTTCATGGAGATGTGGATAGTCCCTGAAAACAGGACTTAAACTGTCAAACTCATCCTGCAGAAAACAAACAAACACAAAACGTCAGCATGAAACTTCCAGAACCATAAGGATGCAATGCAAAGTCACATCAGTGTTGAAGGTCACTCAATCAACCTCAACTCTCCACATAGTTGTAAACATAAATTCGCCATTAACCAGCACAAAGTTGCTTGGTCTCTGTGAGTGATGCTACTAACAATGGACCTATTTTACCTGCAAAATTTCACCAAAAGTCTGAGATTAATCTCAAGTCTTAACTGCTTACAATGACAGCTGGTTTGAGGTGTTGAGGTTTGTGGCCCAAATGGTGCAGGGCAAGATATGCCACAAAGCGTTATCCATAAGGTTAGTGATCCCCAAAGCTTTAGGATGAACAACAGCAATAGACTTTGCAATCACCACTAAAATGTTTCCAGTCACAGAGATATTTGAACAATCTGATGAAGGCCAGTGACCCACAGAAATTGAAACAAGCACAGGAAAGCTCTCACACCTCCTCATGCACGGCAACCCTACATTTCCGCTTTGCGGGAGCCCAGCAGTCAAACATATGTGTGTGTGTGTGTATGTGTGTCAGGGTCTGGCAGGGTGAGAGGGATATCCGCCCTGAACTTCCATTAATTGTTGATGGTGATGAGGAGTGGAAAGAGGCCGGGGGGCTGGATGCTGGATGCTCATGTTATTTACACAATCCCACAGCAGACCTAATGAACACATGAACTGAGCCCTGGAAATACGACGCTGCTGACACACACACACACACACACTTGCACACACAGTGTAAACAAGCCCGCACAAGAGTGAATGGCAACACATCTCAGATCAGAAACTCAGGTACTTCAATGAAGCCATATTAAGTCAATGTGTAGAATTTTACTTCTTTACTTTTAAACTTGAACTTGAGTGAAATCTGTGAGAAGAAATCAAACTTCGCTAAACAATGGTAAATTTGACTGCACTGAATTAATCCAGCAGTTTCTGATAGTAATGTTCCTTTAAGAGTTCTATATGTAAATGACCTCTGTTGTGATTGGGTAATTTATGTGTACCAGTATGAAGTGAAGTGACATTCAAGTGACATTCAGTGAAGTGAAGTGACATTCAGCCAAGTATGGTGACCCATACTCAGAATTTGTGCTCTGCATTTAACCCATCCGAAATGCACACACACAGAGCAGTGAACACACACACACACTGTGAGCACACACCCGGAGCAGTGGGCAGCCATTTATGCTGCGGCGCCCGGGGAGCAGTTGGGGGTTCGATGCCTTGCTCAAGGGCACCTAAGTCGTGGTATTGAGGGTGGAGAGAGAACTGTACATGCACTCCCCCCACCCACAATTCCTGCCGGCCCGGGACTCCTTTCGATTGGGAGTCCGACTCTCTAACCATTAGGCCACGACTTCCCCCCAAATGAGGGGAAGACTTAATGAGATTCACACTTAAATTTATCAGGGCATGTCACTACTGGTAGTTAAGATATGTAGATATTTGTGGTCAAATGTTAAAGGGCTCAAGGTTGCAATGCATATCCCTGTTGTTGTTTTTGTGTTGTTTTTTGCAATCAAATAATCCATTCATGATGTCTTGCACTGCACAAATGTCTGATTAGATCTGTAATTTAAAAGTAGAAGTAGTCAAAAATGAGCCAATTAAGTAACATCTTTGCATCTGATTATGATTACATGGAGTTTATGAACCGAGAGATGCTGTGGTTTGTCTAAAAAAAACAGTGTTGAATGGCTGGTGTGTCTAATCCTTGGTGAATATAAATGGACATATCGTCCTTTCCCTAGTGACAACCATTGCATTACTCAGACACACATACACATGCCTTTATTCCAGTTTCTATTTTAAAACGAGAGCACTGCAGGACACATGATTTACTGGCATGCAGGTTATAAGCTCTTCTACTCAATGAGAGTAAGAGGAACATCCGAATAAAACAAGTAATATTCCATGTCCAAATGTTTCCTATCAGAGCAACGCACGCTTCCAGGAATGCAGAGTTGCTCACCATCAAACAAGTGAGTGATTGAAGTGACATTCAGCCAAGTATGGTGATCCATACTCAGAATTTGTGCTCTGCATTTAACCCATCTGAAATGCACACACACAGAGCAGTGAACACACACACACACTGTGAGCACACACCCGGAGCAGTGGGCAGCCATTTATGCTGCGGCGCCCGGGGAGCAGTTGGGGGTTCGATGCCTTGCTCAAGGGCACCTAAGTCGTGGTATTGAAGGTGGAGAGAGAACTGTACATGCACTCCCCCCACCCACAATTCCTGCCGGCCCGGGACTCGAACTCACAACCTTTCGATTGGGAGTCCGACTCTCTAACCATTAGGCCACGACTTCCCCTAATTTTACATTTATGCATTTAGCAGACGCTTTTATCCAAAGCGACTTAAATTGCATTCAGGCTAACAATTTCTTACTATCATGTGTTCCCTGGGATTCAAACCCCCAACCTTGCGCTTGCTAACGCAATGCTCTACCAGTTGAGCTACAGGAACACACAGAAACAAATGACAAATGCTGTGAATAAGGACAATGAAATTTAAATCGACGAGAGAGACATGATCTCATTCCTACAGTCTGGTCGAGCACCTTCAAAAGGGGTTCAGCTGTAATCTCATGTTCTCCTCCTATGCACACACACCCTCGTGAAGGACGGAGCAGATGCACTTTTTCTTTCCATCCCCCACCTCATTCCGCACCGGGCTGCCATCCATCACTTTAACAGCAATATGTTCCAGGATTTTCCACATGGTGCTGCAGTGGAAGACACTGTGAAAGCAGGGTGGTGCTCAGCACTGGGGGAATAGGAAAGTGCTTCCAGATCCAAACTCTGACCCAGATAAAAACAGCTTCCTTCCCCCTTCTTGCTCTCTGTCCAGCGGCCTGGAGCCTGGAAACAAGGCTGGGCGTGGTGCTCGCACTCTTTCTCTAGCCATCTCTATCTCCATGTTCCCGAAAAACAGCCTCTCACCATCCAACAGCTGCTCAGAAGTGTCCCATACTGTTCCCTGGCTCTCCAAAGGAATCACGTTTCAGAGACATCTTATTCAGATTGTCCATGTGACATGCTTCATTCATATGTTGTCCTAGACAGGCATAAGCTGCAGAAGTGTGTCTGCCACTGAATAAATAGCACTCTTCACCACGGTTCAGTGCGGTGCAGATCCGTAAGAACATGCTATAGGGTGCTATCCGTAAAATGACACCGTGGTTCCTAATTAGATCCAGAAAACATGTCTGTGCACCATCTGTGTTTGTTGACAAACTGATGCTGATTGGATGAGACTGGGATTTCACATGGACTAGAGACAGAGGTGGTACAAATACAACTATAAAACTTTTCCTTCCACTGTTCAATTACTTCTGACAGCTATAGATGGATAACCCATATCAGCTGCTGGTTAGTGTTTTATATAAAGCCTAAAAACCATTCTGCATGAATGATAACAATCAAGCCTGTGATCATGTGCAATGACTATAACATTAATAAACAACATTGGAAAACTCCCATTTTAAAATTTACAATGTGTAAATTGTTTGCAATTGTGTAGATTTGGGCTGCACGATTATGACAAAAACATTATACATTCCCTTGAAATTGTAACTGCGAATATTATTTATGATTATCACAATTTAAATTGAATGTTTATACCAGTGGTTTTCAACCTGTGGTCCGCGCCCCCCTAGTGGGTCGCGGTGGTATTGCAGGTGGGCCGCCAATTACTATTAAAAGAAATAATATTGTTAATAAATGTAAAAATGTCTAAGTCATAACATAACATCATTTCATATATATAATTAAATAACAAAAAAGAAATATTAAACTGTTACTATGCTTCCACTTCAAACTCGCTGATTTGTTTAAGAATAAACCACCAATTTATCTTAGATATTTTTGCTGCATATGCATATGAGCTCTATGAACAATCAGTGTTGGGGAAAGTTACTTTTAAAAGTAATGCATTACAATATTGCGTTACTCCCTAAAAAAGTAACTAATTACATTACTTAGTTACTTTTTATGGACAGTAATGCATTACAGTACGTTACTTTCGCGTTACTTTTTAAATATGAGCATGGCTTAAATTGTTTTTAATATAATACGTTTTATTTATAGCAAATGTAAAAGCCCTTTCACACCAAAAAGCGTGATGAATAAACCTCAGTAAATTCATGTCTGTGCAGTAGAACACAAGAGAAGAAGGTTCAACACTCTAGCAATAATAAAAAATTTTTTTTCAAAAAACACTGAACCACAATTGTTAGTTTGGGATTAGATACATTTCTGTTGTAACATATTTAATTATTGTAGGTTTGGGTCATATTCTGAGATGGTATTTCACTGTTTTAATTAATTTTGATGAATACTAAATCAGTTTTTTTGCTAGTGGAATGAAGTAATGCACATTCACATTTAGTCTAGAACTACATCTTGTTCACACAGCGCACGCAACGCCTCTGCACTTCCGGTTTCTCCCAATATGGGGACAGGAGACTTGTCAGTCAACAAATGGGAAAACAAAGTAACTGGCATTACTTTTTTGAAAAAAGAACTCCGATATTTTCTTGTAAATTAAAAAGTAATGCATTACTTTATTAGTTACTTTTAAAAAGTAATCTGATTACGTAACTCACGTTACTTGTAATGCGTTACCCCCAACACTGTGAACAATGCATGGCAAAAAAAGAAAAAAAAAGTTCCTGTACACGGGATTTATTTATTTTTTGCCATAAGTCTATACATTTTGTTACATCTTTACTATAGTGATAATTTTGACTTATGTCTGTTCTAGAGACGTTACAACTTTTCGATAAAGCTCTAATCAGTTTTCTTTTGGAAATATGTTTCAAATTAATCCTGAATGCATTTATGACTGTTAAAGCATATCGGTGTGTGTCACAATCGCAAAATTGATCAAAGAAATCGCGATAGGTTTTTTTTTCATTCAATAAATACAGTTAACAATCTAGCTTCTGAGTACTTAGTTATTAACCCGACAATAGCGGGGTCAGTTAATTTTTTTGAAGTGGGCCGCGCAAAAATGTGTGTGGTTGTGTGGGCCGCGAGCTGAAAAATCTTGGGAACCACTGGTTTATACCATTGTTTGATGCCGTATTTTTATATTAAAATAAACAAGCTGAGAACACATGGAGTGAGAAAGAATATAAAGAGAGAGTAGGTCGAAAAGATAGGATGAAGTAGGACATTAGAATGCCTTAAAAGTGAGCAGAAGTATTTTGTATTTCACACGGAAAGATACAGGCAACAAGTGTAGATTAAATAGAAAAGGAGTAAACATGCAATTTTTGTTATTTTATGTTGTGTCCTAAACCAGGCACAGCAAGCTATCTTTAACCATGTTAATGAGTTTTTGTCCACAACAACCATGATAGAAGATTTTTTTGTTCCTTTCTGTAGCTGCATGCTAAATAGCTCCACCCAAAGTAAAATTATACTGGTCCAAAATTGTGGATCCCATTACTGTGTAATAAACATCAAATATAGTCAGTACATTTTATCACTGAGTGAAACAATTTGCAGATGGAAATGTGTTTAGATTCAAGTTAATCACAAATAACCACAAGTACTCAATAAAACCACATGTTAAACTCCAACGTAGTTAAAAAAGCAGGTTTAAAATGAAGACGTATGTGATGTAAAAAAAAAAAACAGTCTCTAATGTGCCAAATTCAAATCAATATCTAGTCTAGTCATCATAGAGAGTGTAGCTCAGGCCGTTACTGTACGTCAGTGAAATTAACAATGTGTTCATTAAGAATGAATGAAGTCCCATTACCGTCCCGCTCCACATGACTGAGAACTCCTATTAGCATTCCTCTGCTTCCTTCACTTGTCTCTCTCCTTCGCTCTTTTTCTCTGTCTTTGTGCACACAAAGGGCAGACGTGTTCCTGATCTGTCCCTCTCTGAAAAGCACAGCTCCTGCGTTAATGTCATCCTGTCCTCTGAAGATTCACGACCTGAACCTGGAGCACGTGTCAAGGTGAGACAGGCCAAATTTACAGAACCATGTATAAAAAAAAGCTCTGGCCACACCTGTAGTCTATAAAAAATTTAATTGTTGCCCGCCACATATCAAAACTGACCACCACAAACAGATTTTCCAAAAGGCTTTGACTTGCGTGGGTGTTTTTATATGAATGTGTATTTGAATGTATCTTGCCATCTTATGATACATTGCTTGTTGCATTCCTCAACTGTATGTCGCTTTGGATAAAAGTGTCTGCCAAATGAATAAATGTAAATGTAATATTTAAACACTGTCTATGATGTTTGAAATGGTCAAGACACGCATGGGCAACCACAAATACACCTCATCTATCCTGACTAGCACAAAGGACGCTACTTCAAATCACAAACAGGTTTTTATAGAGATAATGATATGAGGATGGACAGAAGCTGAAAAAAAATGTGGTTCGGATGGGAGATGGGAAAGAGAACACGCAGGCAGAGTGTTGCCATGGCAGTGGGCAGCGCGGGGAGCTGAAAGAATACTTGCATCAGTCAGAAGTGTAAACAACAAATGGGTGCACAGAGCACAGAGACAGGATGTTCCTTCCAGGGCACTACAACTGCTTTTCACAGAGATGACGCATTCAGAGGATGATTTATTTAGCAAAAAGCTGGAATGACATGAAGAAAGATACCATAATAACATTATAGCATTAATGGGGATGTCTTCTAACAGCGGCATAAATATAAGTGCAATTAACCACTGTGGCAGTGGGAAAAACAAAAATGGGTGTAGAAACTCAAAAGCTTTTGTTGAGGAGCAGACGACGTGTGTGCTCCTGTTGCTATGGCAATACTACATACGTGATGTGTGTGAAAAAAGCTTGTTGCTGGGGTAATACAAGTGTGTGTGCGCTGATCGTGTCTTTCATATGGGTTTGTGTCATGACAAGCAGGATGCTGTTGAGCGCAGCTACAGTGAGTAATTCTTTACGTTGTGGATTAAATCATTTAGCGAGTGCTGCATTCCTGTGTATAAATACACATGCTAAAACGGTAGCTGTCTGTGTGTGAATGTGTGTAAGCGTATGGGGGAGGCTGGCTGAGCCATGTGTATGAGTGGGATATATGGTTCTGCAATAAAAAGAGAGTATACAAGTGTGATGTATGCTTGTTTTTTTTAATAGTATCCGTGAATGTAATTTCACACAAATGTTAGAGCGGGTGGGGATATTGTTATAGTATGTGCAGCAGAGAAGAGAAATCACAGACATCTCTGCATGCTTCATATGCAAGCTGTAAAATCAATCCCACCACTCAACACAGAGGGCGTAACACTAAAGGGCTGTTGACACTGACAGCGATTTGCAGCCAAAAAGCAAGAAGAAGACAGTTGTTTTTCATTTAAAGTTGGTGATCTGAGGTGAAATAAGGAACAGGCCATCAAGCATAGAACATACTGCCAGCTCTTTATTCATTCAAGACTCACGGGTGCTACCAGTTCTCTCAAGGCGGTCGCACACCGGTAGAGAAGCGCCGCGTCGCGTCGCGCCACATGTAGGACAGCTCGAGGTATCGCACACCGGACGCGCACATTCTGCTGGAGCTCAATATTGAATCAAGTTCTGAGCAGCAAGATGAGGATGAGTTTTAATTCATTTATTATTATTATTTTAAATATATTATTTTAATTGATCATTGATGAGTTTTGAACGTTAATTAATGAAAAGAATCTGTGTTATAATTTAGTCTAGATTATCACTAGCTACTAGATTGCCATTAATCAATTGTTTTGTATTATTATAAGCAATTTTCAACATTTCTAATGCTGTAGCTACTAATACTGATTTGTTTGCTCAGTAAAAACAGAGAAGCTAAAAAAAATTATATAGCTAGGTATGCTTATATCTTAACGTTTCTAAGGACTGTCACTGAACATTTTACCTCAGATCGAAAATTAGACATTCTTACCTGAAAAACCGATGACAAACGCGATCTTCCTCCACGTTTATTACTTCCTCGTGTTGTCTTTTGAATATTTGAATCCGGGTATTTCCCTATGTCCTTGATTAGTTTGTCGTCTTTTGCGGCCCGCTACTCCGCTATTTAAATGACCTGAAGTTTGTTGTGATGGTTGTGACCTTGTAAATCCACTAGGTGGCTGCCATTGAGACTGAATGTAATCACGACAGGCAAATACTGTAATATTTTGCGTAGCCTATGTAAAATATGTCTCAAGAGAAAAATAAAAGATTAAAATGACTACGTTTATTATACATTTAATTATATATGTTTACATTTTATTCAAGCTGTACAACTAATGTAGGTAGCCTAGTATTTTGCAGCAGTGGTATCTTGGTATAATGTATAAACAACGGTTTGAAACAAATATGATGTTATTTAATATAAAACTATGCAGATGGCGCTCTGTGGCGCGGCAGGAATTTGAACAGAGTTCTGAGTCGTAGCTGGGCGCCGCGGACAGACGCCGAATGGCGCCGCCGAATGGCGCCGCCGGTGTGTGTACACTCATTGAGAATAATGTGTTCGAATTTTAAAGACGTGGCGCGACGCGACGCGGCGCTGTGCCTCTCGTCCGGTGTGCGACCCCCTTCAGTTTTTATTAATTATCGTTTTAGCATCAAAATATCCACATCGGTCAACCACTAAATATTTGAACTAACATTAGTGTTTTAATACTATAATATTATGATGTTATTATGTCAATTTCTGCAGAATTTGCCCCAAAATCAGCTTAGAAAATGTGGATAAATGTCCAGGGAATCCATCTAGTACTGATAAAGTTGGATAAAGCTATTAAGAGACCAACAGCACAGCGACTTGGTGACCTCCAGCGATTAAATGGCTGTCAGTGTGAATGTACCTTAACTGCCATAACAGTAAACAAGAACATATTTCACTGTTACACAGAGTTCTCAAGTCCTCTACGTGGCCACATTGAGGCCAGAGGTCAAATTCCTCCTTTTCTATCCCACTCAAGGATAAACAAATGCAAATGCATGCCCAGACCCAATCCCCGCTCAGTAATGTAGCCCACAGAGAATAATGAATGTAAGTCACAAGCGTGTAGACGTCTCTTCCAGTAATGCACACCATAACAACACTCCTGTTTTCTGTTTCTCTCTCACTCTCGCCGGCTGGCCTCGCACACAGAGCCTCAATTGTTGCGATTATGCCAAACAGATTCCTGGGCTCCAGCCCCTCCTCCCTCCATCCCTGGATCGGGCTGCTCGGTGGAAAAAATCCGTGAAGGAGAAAAGAGGCCAAGACAGGATGTGAGCAAGCCAGCTCATCACACTCCAGCAAGCAAACAAGTTCCCAAGCACTTCTGAGGTCAGACTTTGGATTTTTGAAAGGGGGCGGGATTTTTTGTTTCCACAACGAGATGATGTGTTGGAATGTGACAGGGTCCCGTGAGAGTCACAGACACAGGGACTAAGGAATATTCCTTTTGAGGACATTTCTTGGATGTGAGTGCCACTGTAGAGATGACCGAATACCTGCTTGCTTCCTCTCGACATGCTTTGGTGTACAAACGGAGTGGAAGTGTGTCCTGTCTGTGACTGTAGCAACATAACCTCCGTTTCACCTGGGAGTGAAACACACTCATGCAATGTCTACATCTAAGCACTGAAGTAGCAACCTAATTACAAAGGAATCTTATATGCGACTGATATGAAATACTCAGCATGGATGGCAACATGAACAAGTGACATACAAATAGCTTTTGACATTAGAAAATAGCTGTCAAACAACAGCTGTCAGAGATTCTCTTTATATTTTTGCACCACAATTCCAAACATCAACCTGATAGAAAAACTAACCGGAGAAGCTGACAGTTTATATGTTATCGCACCCCTATAGTTCTTAATATATAGAAACACACAATTTTATAAAATAATATAACTTGTTGTGATCGATAGTAATTAGTAATATGACAGAAGGAGTTGGCCACTACAAAAATACTATACCAGAAGCCCACACAGCACTGAGATTTTAGTGGATATATCTAGGTATGCATTAAGTTACCTTAAAAGGTAGCAGTTTTTCCTGCACAAGTGCCTACAAGAACAACTAGGGCTGGACGATTAATCGAAAAGTAATCGAAACCGAAATTCAGAACCTCTAACCGACGTAATTTTCCCATGTCGGTTATTTCGTTTTTTTAATCCTGTTAATACTTCCCCCTTAAAAGCATACTACTGCGTGTGTAGCCACATGACTCTGCCCCGTCCAGTCAGTGACATAAAAGCAAAACACGGAGGTGAACGCCGGTTCAACACACAGTGATGGTACGCGAGCGGTGAGCCTTGTGTCTTTACTAAACTTTGTCAGTTGTATTTGTTTTATGGTTTGGACATTCAAGCGATTAGACGGTCGGATGTGTATTATAATATCGAGCTACCATGTTCGCGCAGCTGCATTGTGGCACGAACACTCATATAAACAGTAGCTATGAAGATCACGGGCACAGAGGAACGCAAAAACTAGTTGTCAGCGCTGTCCTGTGATTTATCACTAAAGCATCACCTTTGCATTATAAGCTCAGCACCACGTCCCTACAAACATTCTGGAACAGAGCTTCTGATTCAGTCATATTATTGACATACTTGCTACTGCAAACCAAAAACCCATCAGCATGTATTTTCTTCTTTTCTACTTCCTGCAGAGATTAACCACAAGCATCCCCATAGATCTAAACTAGACTTTCAGCTACTGAAATATGAACACAGGCGTGTTCGAAAAGAATGAACGAAAGAATGTCCACAGTAAACCACACCACTGCAGCAGTCACAAATACAAAGTTAATCACAATTTCACATCACAATTGATCACAATTTCCCCCTCATGCTATGCTCAGGTTTAGGTTTAGGGGAGAGAGTGGTCGATAATTTTCTGACAGTTGGCTTTTCATTATTTGTCGTGCGGGATGGAGGTGAGTCTGCAACACTGAGAATGAAACGTTGTGAATATGAATCCAGCAGTGGAGATCAACTCCTCCCATCTGTCATGTGTGTTTGTTTTCAGAGAATCTCTCTCTGCAACTTTGTGTTAATTAAGGTAGATTAATTAAACTGTTTATGAAAGTGGCTGTTTGATGGAGGCAAACTAATATAGCTGACCAGATTGAATACCCATCCACCCAGAAGGGCCCAACAGTTGAAGCTGGAGGGAACATATTTAGATGGCAGGGGAATGCTAGCAACAGATCTGGAGGAACGAATGGAAAGGATGCACAACCTGAGGGTCTTTAACCAGAAGATTCATCTTGGAAGCCCAGGCAGAAATGCGCGTTACCTTTTAGCTTAGTGTATACAGCATAATGTAACTTCAAAATACTGCAGAGATACGTGAGAGAGAATGCAAAGCAAATGAGACGGAGACTCTCACCTGATAGGGCTGACAGGCTCCTTCATCCGTCAGGAAGTCCAGGTGTTTGTCAGAGAAGAACTCTATGGCTGTGGTGGACCCTAACACGGTCTTCCCTACCAGAGGCTTGAACGTCTGTAAGGACAGAAAACACTGGTTAGTCAATGATCTGGGTGTCAGAAGCTAAAACAAACAAGTTGATGACAGCTCAAATTGAACACAAATAAGTTTGATGCATAACGTTTCACATCCATCCTACCTAAACAGTACATACACATATGCAAACATGCTCCATGTGACTGACTATTAAAGGACTTTTCACTGAGTTTTATGATGGGTCAGCAACATATTTACATAGGGGTTACTGTTAATTTGCTAGAATATAACAGAGAACTGTTTACCAACATGCCACCAATCATACACTACATCAGTGCAAACGTCATTGAGAATTCACATGATTTACACAGTCACATAAACGTTCAGGTCCTGTGTTTAGTTTCAGCATCCAAGGGAACAGATGAAAATGAGGAACTGTGACAGAGAAAACACCTACAGGTTTAGAATTTTTGTCTTTTTGTGTGTGTGTGTGTGCGTGTGTGTGTGTGTGTGTGTGTGATTCAAACAATGTTATTACAGGAGCTTTGTACATATGAAGAAAAAAAAAAGGTACACTGTGAGGTCTTGAAACCTGAGTAGCAAAAATGTATTTCTAACCCAGGTAAAGTATGAACAGGGTGAACCAAGAAAACAGATTATGAAAACCCAAGGTTAAACACAAACAATTTCAAGCAATTTCAGCTGTTCTTCTTGCCAGGGAACCAATTAACAGGGTAAATGCAGAATAAAATTAAAAAAATAGAAATGTTAAAAACGAATAATGTATGTCCATACCAATAAAACTCATTCAATCTCAAAATAAATTCTGTATCTCAGGATTTATGTATATTCAGATAGTTTTTTCTTAAGACTGGGGCTCACATTCACTTGCAAAACTGGGTAAATGCAAGTTTAAATTACATTTATTATTAGATATTACATATGTACTGTGTTTGAGTTATGTACTAATATACTGATACATACAAAGAGGTTGAATGATATTGGAAATTTGCTGATACAGTAAAATAATAATTTGTTAAAGGTAATAAACAGCCGATACTAGTAATATTAACACATTGAATGTGTTTAATGAAGTTCTTAGTGCTTCCTGTGACAGGGAAGCCCAGAGAAAAGCTACAAGAGTTAATGTTGAATTAAATGTCCAAATTTATCAACAGCAGACCATAAGCAACTTCTTGCCATAAATGTACTATATTCACTGATTAGGAATGCAAATGAAACCATGAACATGGAATATGCAGCACTCACATTCATTAAATTAAATCAATGTGTTTTGAAGTCTAATAATCACATTAGGTCAAACTACAATTAATATTTTTCTGGTCCCAAATTTCAGACCTTTTAATATTCTAATTAAAACTTTTTTTTTAATACCATCTAAAATATTTGAGACTTTTTATGACCTTAAATTTGATCAAACTGAATTTAAGACTTTTTAGGAACCTGTAGGCACCCTGAATAATAGGACGCAATGTTACTCAAGAGGTAGATGCATTAATGATCATGCGCCTGTGTGAACTGTACAGTAAACATCTGCAGCTTCACCTTAGTTTGGAGGACTTTCCTAAGACTCCAATTGAAGCAGAAGCTTAAATTGGCACTAAGTGTGACTAGACAAGAGTGGGACTGAGTGGACAGTAATTGGATTCATTACAAGCCCAGCCTCACAGTAGAGTGCAAAACTGCAGCTGAACTTAGTATGTGTGTGCGTGAAAATGGCATGCCATCTGGTCACTGGGAGGAAAGCAGGCTTTATACTTCATGCAGACACAGCAGTCATGGGACTAGCTGCACATGATCACCATCACAATATTTTCTTCATGTCTGCTAGAAGGGAACACATCCACAACTGTGCTAGTCTCAAATGCTATGTACCAGGGGCTTATGGATTTAGATATCATTTTAGTTTCTCATTTACGACATTCTCATAATTCCTACAAGCAGGACTGGAGGTCATTAAGAAGTTAAAACTGTATTTATGTTTAAAAAAAAAGACATTTTAAACTACATTCTCAAAGTGAGTGTTTTGAAACTTTTTGTTGCAGTTGTAATCATTGTACACTGTAAAAAAGTATATGTATATTGTTAAGCTGTAAATAAAGCACTGTTGAAGTATGTTTTGAAAAGGAAATACTATAAAAAAAATTTAATTTAAAATGTTTTATTCGATTTGTGAAATTTACTCCTTACAACTTCTGAATGAAAACAATGTTAATGTAAATCCTACACCATATTTTCAGTGCTGTAGTAAAAAAAAAAAAAGAAAGTTTAGGGAGATATCTGTACCATTTCCTCGTTATGAAACTAAAAACCCTAAATAACTGAACAGTATTTAAAAAAATTAAATAAAAAAAAAGAAAGATACAATAAAAAAATGTCACTGCATTTTATACAAGCATGCATGTGCATGTGATCTTAATCCGTGCTGGACCTTTGGCTGCACAACCTAACATTTCTATTTCTATCAATAGAGGTCAGATAGACATGCCCATGTCTGGATATCTCTAAAACAGCCCTTGAAAGTGAAACATAACCACACTGCCCAACAGGAGGAATTTTAGACCAGTAAACAGTGTAAGTGTCTAACCACAGATCTCTGTGATAGCACAGTCTAAATGAATAATTCTGATTGCTGAGATGTTAGCTCTGATGATCTGTATTGACTGTCTTTCTGCCTGCATGTCTCTCTGAACCTGATCCTGCAGCAGCAGGGGAAAGACTAGCTGTGGATTTACACTTCTAAAATAAACCTATCATCAGCCTCACAAGCAGTCCAGTGAGCTGCTATTGAATTTGACTTCTATATGGAGTACCGACATACTATTAAAACATTAGTTTTAATTTAGTTATTTAAATATTTTCTACTGAAATATTTGCTACACATAGTTCCAATTCTAGATGCTGATTGGTTCAACATTCAAGGGATGCTAAAATATATGCTTTACAACTAAAAAGTGAATTTATGCAACTGCACAGTGTCAAGGGACTATATCTTTTAGCTGAATGATGGCATGTAATGCATTTTCTATATAAAATATTATGTAAAACATAATATAAAATATTGCTATGTATAATTTTATTCCTAAAATATTTTAACAATGCAATATGGCCATTTTAGCAATAAGGCACTCAATGCTACGGCTGTGTTAAAACCACCACACACTTAAATAATTGAAATTCTTTTTCCTTATGATGTTGCATCAACAATTTAGAACTTTGGATCAATATTTAATTTATCTGTGTGCAGAATCATAAAAAGGTAAAAATATCTATTAGGCAATGTTCATGACAAATTTCTCCTATATTGTAGATAGAAATTGTAGTAAAAACAAATTTCTCCTATATTGTAGATAAAAAATACTGTATACACTATTTTGATCATATATATTCATTAAATTAAATCAATGTGTTTTCCTATAGTTTAATTCAAACCTACATTTCTATGAGACTCCAGATCAAAGATTTACATGCAACTCTGAGGACCTGCCTGTAATCAGACTGACGACTCAATCAGACTGAACGTCTTCATGTAAACACCTCAATCAATCCAAATGAAAAAGATTCAAATGAAATTTACATCAGACTGAACCTTTTCTGATATTTTTTTATTATAAAAATGTATGCAATTATGCAATTCTCTCTGTGGGTTTCTCTGTTTCTCCTGCAAATGTGCTGAAAGTTTGTTCAGAATATGTAATGCACATGTACAGTAAATTAATTTGTGAATCAGACAGCAAAGTTTAGTGTACGTAAACAAAACTTTGGGACTGACAAAAAAACAGTGTATGCAAACATGGGTTGCAGTCCCACCACTGTGTCATTCATAATACAGCACATCCTAGAGTGACATTAACATGCTATATACATGACTTTCACATGCTAATAAAGCTTTCTTCTTTTAACCTCAACAGAAATAATGTGGTTGATATGAATGACAAAGGTGACATTCAGCATTAAAATGATCAATGCAGACACTTCTAACCAAGAGTATCAATGTAATTCTATGCATCTGTGTTATTTACTAGAAGCAGCATGACTTTATCAGACTTGTAGCAGAGCTTCATTGCTGTCGTGTAGTTCCTCTTTGGTGTATGGGGAGTTGAATCAAGGCTACAGTCACATGAGCCGTTTCTAGGACAGATAAATATAGCAACAGTGAATCCACAGTGAGTCTCTTAAAGGAAAACCAGGGTTTGTTGTTCTAATAAAAACATTCACACAACATAGAGCTCAGGGAAATGCACACTTGATGCAGCTGTGTGGAGAAACATGAAAACAGATAAAATAGAGAAAAATACAGAGTCCTCTGAGCAGGTCTGCAGGTGCAGCTAATGATGTTCTACTCCATGATTTTTCAATTTAAAATCTGGTCGACCTTTGGTAGCAATTGGTCTACTGCAGACAGCAAAATTAAGCATTCAACACAACCAAAACTGCAGCATTTTGCAGTTAATGGCCAGAGAATTTTATCAGAAACTAGACATTACCCCTGTGACACCTTCACACACAAACACAGATGAACAGAGAGACGCATAAGCACTTCCTTGAGCGACTGCAACTGGGTCACATCTGCCACTTGTCATTAGGGAGATACCTCTCATCACAATCACGCTGTCAAACAGACAGCACAATAATTGCTGAGCGTCTCCAGAATACAGAATACACCTGAGTGAATCCACGATACACGCACACGACTGTGGCCGCACACGGAGACACACAACACATGTATCTCATTCCCTCTGCAAGAACAAAAAGGGGCCAAGGAAAGGAGGAACTCTTTCAGAGAAAGCACAGGCCAGCTATGTGCAGACAAAGCATCGCCAAAATACAGTCCTTGGCTGGGCGCTGTGCAGCGGGCCGTAATTCAGCAATAAATATTTGATAAGGCTGAGCACACGGGAATGTGCAGTGGAGCCGCGAGGGGGGTTCATGTATAGCCAAGTGTGCTGGAGTCTGGGACGCTCCAGGATGACACTATCTGATAAAGGTCAGAGAGAAACGCCGACTGCACTTACACATACATGTGCTGGATCTCACATCAAAGCAGTTGTTAACAGTGATGTCTCTTGTGCACATGCACTCAAGTCATGAGCAACCAACAGAATCAATGGGCTGAAAATTTCTCACAATCTATAAAAACAGTCGATATAGTTTCGATACACTGTATAAAAGATCAAAGTTGTAAATAAAGATTATTGGAGTATTTTACACAACAAAATACTATTTCAGTCTTTCTATGAAAAAAATAAAAATAAAATGCTTAATTTAGTGTTACTAAATTTCCATTTCTTTGTAATTATTTGTAAAATTCACACAACTTCTGAGTGAAAATTGTTTTAAAGTGAATCCTACAACAATTTTTTCACTGTAATGTTATGAACATAAAAAACATCACAAATTAGTAAGAACTGTTACTAATTTGGTTCTTGACTTGTATGTTCAAAATGTACTACAAGTGTGCTGCTTACCACGCAGTATTTTGTAAACTGCCTATTATTTTGTGCCTACTAAAAGTGTCAGAGGACCTCTTTATGTTTCATGTTTGCTTATGTTGCATCCATTGTTATTCTGTTTGTCTTTTTTTTTAAACAACGTGCATAAAAACACACGTAAAGTAATACTTTAAGTTGATATAGTTACACTTTACGTGTACTATAGTAACTACAAATTATGCATAATAAAACAACTACCCCCAAACCAAATCCATATTGTAAGTACATGTAGTTAATTAACTTTGGTCAGTACTTATTTGTGCAATTACACTGTAACAACATCACCTTAAAATAAAATGTAAGCAAATGCGCTGTCAATTGTAACTGTACAATTTTCAAATGTAAAAACAATCACAGCAGACAGCAGTTATTTGGTAGACTACTTAAATCAACATATGGACTCTTAACCATAACGTTACGACCACAAATAGCATCACATTCCCAATTTGCATATAAGCAGGCATGAGCTTGCATGGAACACCCATTGTGGTTTGTTGGTAACATTTGGGCAACTCAGCACGATGACATCACACTGAGAACTGAGACCTTTAGTGAAGTTAGCTGTCAGTCATGTTCTGAGGAGTAAGTAACCCCTCATTTTCTCACAGAGCAGTAGACTACTGCCATTATCGATGACTATCTGCCTACACTGCAAGTGTGAGATGAACACACTGACAATGATCTAGACTTGCATCATATAGCTCGCAGACAGTGTTGTTGTTTCTCTAGCAGATTTCTGCTGTGGAGGAAGACGCCATATCCAATGTTCCATAAACGCCTGGTGTGTTTGCATGGGGCTAGTTTCCTCCTAGGATGTCTTACTCACAACTGTTACTAATTCAGTTATCGTGTCTCAGATAGGCTATGTTCAAAATGCACTGCAAGTGTGCTGCTTCTATACCTACTAAAATTGTAAAATGACCTCACAGTGCAGCAAGTTTATTTACTGTGGCATCCAAAGTTGTGTTTTAAACATTAACATGGTTTAATGTGATTGTCTGAACAATACTTCAAAATAAAATACTTAAAATTGTGGTTGATATCCTTTCTGCTTTATTTGTCAGACTGGAAACAGAAGGTTCATTTTAACTGCACATTTTGGTATTCCATGTATACATATTTGACACTGTGATATGTAAACTTTAAGAATAACTGGTGTTATGAGTACTACTGCAGTATGACATTGCGAACATACCCAGAGACAGTAAGCGAGCAGTATGCCAAGTCATTTTGCAGTACAGAAGATTTATAACCTCACCGCAGAGCTTCATCCTCATAAAACAGTAAAATAAAGCAGAAGGTTGGGACACCCGGCCAAGCCGGCTCTAACAAGCAACTTTAGTTCGATGGCCACTGGCCACTTCCTGTCCACTGTGTTCCTAAATGGAGGCAAAAAGGCTGGCAGTATGTGTGTGTCCTGACCAAAGAAAGCGGCAAATTCCCTCTGCAGTCCTGAGAAAAGCCAGACTCATGAGAAACCACCACACACTGCAGAGGAAAACACATCCCGACAGCAGGAACGGTACTTTCCCATTTTCCCCTGACACATCCCACTTCACACACACAATAACTGAAACCCAACAAACATTCTTTTGTATCATCCAATAACAGCGCAAACACAATTGAATAATTTCAACCAATCTGAACAACAGTAACCTGATCAAAACAAAGATAAGACAGAAAATACAGGAATAATTCTTTCAAAAATGAAAACCATGTCATCATTTACTCACACTCACATTGTTCCAAATCGATATGACTTTTGCTTTGGTTTGAAAAGACAATTGAAGAAAGGAGATGTTTGAACATTGCTCAAGCTGCTCTTTCCGTTAACACTTTAGAATAAGGAACACATTTTCACTTTTAACTAAGAGTTTTCCCTGAACAAACTCATAATTTGCTGCTTACTAATAGTTAATAAGGTAGTTGTTAAGTTTAGGTATGGAGTAGGATTAAGGGATCTAAAGCATGCATGCAGAATAAGGAATTAATGTTGCTTTATAAATATGCACTAATATGCAATAAAAAAAAATAATTATAGTAATAAAAAAGAAAATAAGAAAAAGAAAAGAAACCGTTAACACTTTACAATAAGGTTCCATTTGTTAACATTGGTTAACAACAATGGTTAACACGAACTAACAATAATGCTTCTAAAACATTTTAAGTCTTAGTTAATGTTAATTTTAACATTTAATAATACATTCTTAAATTCAAATATTGTATCTGTTAATATTTTTTAATGGACATGAGCTAACATGAACTAACAATGAAACTGCATTTTTATTAACTAACATTAACAAAGATGAATAAATACTGGAGCAAACTGCTTATTGTTAGTTCATGCATTAACTTGCATAATGCATTGACTAATGGGACCTTATTGTAAAATGTAAAATAATCATAAGAGCAGTTCATGCTTACTGTTTTGCGAGTCTTCTGAAGGCATATGTTATCTTTATGTAGGAACAGATGAATTTTTAGTTTTTCAATTGTGGCTTGGCATTCCCTCTCCACTATCCTTGTATGGAAATAGAGCACTCAGGATATTTCTCAAAACATTGCCTTTTGTGTTATACAGATTCATACAGGTTTGGAACAAAATGCTGTCTAGATAAATTAAGTCCAATTTTATTTATGGGTGAACTTTCCCTCTACAAGGACTGTCTTGTCACTGTTTTCTAACTCTTCTGTTACCTTTATGTAGGAACAGCCTGAAATTAAAGTAGTGTGGGACACATTTATGGTGCATTTTATCTTACTTGTGGTTTGACAGCCTCCCTCAACATTCCTTGTATGCAAAAAAAAGGGCACACAGTATGTTCCTTAAAACACTGCCTTATGTGTTCCACAGAAGAAATAAAGTCATACAGGTCTGGCTCAAAATAATGTTGAGTAAACTATCACCATTTTCATTCTTGGGTGAACTATACCTTTAAAATGACTGTTCTGCAAAAAGACTGTCTCTCGTCCTCTCTCTTTCTGTTGGATACGAGAGGCATAATTAGAAACAGCCGCACTATGCACAGTGCTGCATTGAAGGAGCTGTTTGCTAAATGGGTCATAGTGCAACCCTGCCCTTACTCCATCAAACACACACATGCATACACTGTTTCAAGCAATACACTTCTACACTTCTCACTGGATCAAGCAGATTAAATGCCCCTCCAGACTTTACTCCAGAGAGACAGCACGGGACGATATAATCAGCTTACTCTGCTGAAATAAACAAGGCCTATCAAAACACAAGACACCTCTGCCTGCAATCACCCTAACCGACACTAGACGACCCATGTTCCAACACCCTACCAAAAACAGGCACAACATCTATCCCTGTCTCAAATAAGCGGGGGCTTTCCACACAGCTAGAGTTCCGTTCGACACCCACCATCTGCCTGGGTTGCTCACACGTCATTTGCGCCACTGATTTAATAAGCGTACAACCAGGAAAAATCCCCTGCAACTTTAAATTTCAGTTCTGCCAGCCAACGATATGCTCAGATCTGTACTTGATATTTTTTTACATGTAAGAGAGAACGCTTGTGGCTTTTGCAGGGCTCCAAAATGCACTTGTGCCTTCCACCAGTCATGTTAGCGCCCTGTAGCTGTCGACACAATAACACGATTGACTGCCCCACACAAGCAGATGGCTGATAAACATCCTGTTAGACGAAGACATGAACATTCCAACCCGCCCTCACGTAACTGGCTCAACATGAGACATTTACCTCTACGTCTCTAGGATGTATGGTCTCAAAGCATAGCATATTTAAGGAAAACAAGATAGTGTTTACCTCTTTGCTGGTCTTGAGAATGAGCCCAAGCCAAAGGTGGAGCCCAGTCTGTGGACACGTGCCACTCAAGTAAAAAAAACTCGATTGGGATGCAGATGAGTGAGAGAAAAAAGGAAGAAAAACAAAACAAACAAGCACAAGTTTCTTTTAAAGGTGCCTCGTGGTCTTTAAAAGAAAAGGCATACTTTGAAAAGAGACCTTCGCTTTTTAGACGCTGGCCACATGTCAGACATTTTATGTGGCTGACAGGAAACACAGAATGAGAGAAAAGCCCCCGTTGCCGCAGAGCTCAAAGAAACAGAGCGAGGAGGACAAAAAAGTAAGGCGGACCGTTTGTTTCGTCGCTCGCTCTCTCTTCTACTTGTCTCTCTGTATCTGAGCGTCAGACTGTTAGCGAGTGTGTCATCAGCGGTGCCAGAGAACAAGTCTGATCCGTCCGATGAGCAATGTTTCTCGGCCTGCCTGAGTCTGGAACAGGGTCAGGCTGCCGCTTCCTCCAGAGCCCGGTTACACAAGCGGTTACACACACACACCCCGCAACTGCAATGATCAGGAAGCTTCTGTGAGCCACTTACTGAAAGAACAAGCTCGCACAGGCTGCTATTGTATTCTCCTCCTCGTCATGGTTTTTTTGGTTTGCTGTTGCAGTTTTTCAGTGGCTGTTTGTGTGGTGAGCAAATCAGTGTGGCATGGTAGAGTGAAATGAAAGGATCTGAGAGAGAGAGAGAGAGTGAGAGAGGAAAAGAGAACAGAAAAGAGACAGAGGGGGGGCCATGGAGGCGAGTGTAAACCATGAAAAGGGCGTTGCTATGTACAGTGTAACTAATCTCCCACCATCACAGGTGGCAGAGCCACAGAGCCACCCACAGTATGACTCACCCTGATGAGCAGGCTGATGAGCAGGCACACACACACAAATAATTAAAGGGATAGTCCACCCAAAAATTTTAATTGTCATCTTTACTCGTATTCAAGTCGTTCCAAACCCATAAGAATTTAGTTTGAATCTTTGAAACACAAATAAGAATCTTGAGGTTTCTATCACACATACGGAATATAATATACAAAGAAACTCAAACATGCATGTGTGATGCGTGGGAACCAGTTAGGGTAGTTCTAGTAAATGACGTACACGAGCTTCCATGTTTACCATATGTGATGCACTATTTGCTTGTATGTATTCACCTTCATAACTTTTCAAACCATATAAGTTTTAAAAGCAGATCTTTTGATAAAAGTCCTGGCTGCTTTCTTGCCATACAATAGAAGTGAATTTGGTCAGATACCAAAATGAAAAAAAAAAAAAACACACCATAAAAGTAGTTCATATTACCCATAAGTGGAATTTAACATCTTCTGAAGTCATCCAATTGTTTCATGTGAGGAAAACACTGAAAGTTAAGTCGTTATTCACTGAAATTCCTGCCCTCAAGTGTAATTTACACTTCATGTGACAACCAATGGAATTTCGCATCACTGACATCAAATCTCGCATAAGGCATCTTGTCATGCCATATTTAAATCCACTTCACTGTCAATGGAGCATACTTTGAAAAGCTTGCACACTCAACTGTACACAAGACAGAGTGAACTGCAGAAAATGTATTATACCTGGACCTTAAAAGATTGTATCATTATTTTCTGGAAGTGTTATCCTTTTAAGAGCATATTTAAACGAAATATGCAACAAGCAATGAAGTTTAATATCAATCATAAAATCTTGCACAATCCATCTAGGCACACTATTTTAGAATCCACATGAATATAAATGAGATTCGGTAAGTTACAGCCTGTTCCTTACACAAAAATACAGTATGACAAAAGACTTGAAATAGAGCACACAACTCACATGGACTACTGCTTATGTGGAGCTGTTTATTTAGCATCTATCCCCATTTAGCCAGGAAATTCAGCAAAGTTTCTTATTTTGTGTTCCACAGAAAGTCAAATACCGGTTTGGAAAGACATGAGACTTAGTAAATGTCAGTTTTCATTTCTAGGTGAACTGGTTCTTTAAAGAGCACATAAGCGAGACCATGGACACGTTTCCTCCTTGCAGGTCCAGGCGACTTTCTCAGCAGCTCTGTATTCAAACGGCCATGCTGTGCTGAAATACAAGCCTGCTGAAACCCATTAGTCACCGGACCCACTTGAAGAGAGGACACAATAATCCACATAAATTAAAATGAAGGGACAGGCATTTGGCTCGCAGGTAGGATGTCCTTGGCTCAGACGTGGTGTGTAATACATTAGAGGATTAAAGGGAAGTGTGTGTGCCCACTGGAGCGATCAGGACACAGACAGAAAGGCAGGAGGTGGGATGGGCTCCCTTACACTACAGTTACTGTGCCCACCTCAAGGGCAGGACACCATGTTCAGTCTTCTGAAGTGAAGACAGAAACTGTGAGAAAATAACACAGATCTGTTTGCCCTACAGATACAGTACAATGATTAAGACCCAAATAATGAATACATCAGCTTTTGAAGACAATAATGTCAATTTCTGGAGACAAAAATGACCAGATTTGGTCTCTTAATAAATGTATAAGGTCTTATTTTGTGCAATTTCATAAGTGTACATTATTCTAAACCATAAAAAAGTCAATAATTGTATCCGCCACTTAAACAACTTTTATGTTTTGGAACCAGAACTGTGTAAAATGATATTAACAAAGTCTGTGGGAAAATTTGGATCAGAAAAGTAATAGCAGGATCCTCCATAAGCCACACAATTTGAATGCTTAAATACCTAAATATAAATAAATCACCACCAACAATATGAGACACAATTTTCACCAGTAGATTCATTAGAGATGTTAAAATTCTCTTTTTTTAAATACTCTCATGTTGCTCCAAACCTGTGAAACATAAAATATACTTTCAAGTAAGTTGGTACCCAAACAAGTTTTGGTAAAAATAAACAAATAAACACCTCAATTATCAAAATATCTATTCTTCTGTGTGAAAGAATGAAAGTCAGAATGAAAGTCAGTTTTAGAACAATATCAGGGAGAGGAAATGATAACAGAACTTTCATTATTGTGTGAACTATCTAGAGCTGAAACGATTCGTCGAGTAACTCGATTACAAAAAATTATAGAGGCAAATTCCTCTGCCTCGAAGCCTCTTTTAATTTATTTTAAATCTCACGTCAGGTTCTTTCGCAATGATTTTATTTAATGTGACACAACGCGTTTACGTCACCCACAAAGCGGAAGGAGACACAAGCGCTGAGTCTGAAATCACATACTGCAAGGAGTCAGCAGTGTTTTGATTTGAGGGGGCGGGCAAACGTGAAGAGAACGTCGTGGCGAGTGTCCGTTTGATTTGAGTAAAACTAGCGTCACATTACATACACAGAACTGTAAAGGTACGCCAACCGTCAAAATAAAAGTCCGGTTAAAGACTATTGTTCTGCAGAATGTACATAGCCTACTACTAAAAAAAAATATTTTTGATGTATGCATTGCATTCTATGCATTTAAAAAAAAAAAAAAAAGTTTTCTAAAAAAGGAAACTTAGTTGTTAATTTTAATAGACCCAGGAGTCTTATTTTCTCTTGCATTATTAATATTGCACTTTAATTAAGCAAAAACAAATTTTATCCGATTACTCGATTAATCGATGGAATTTTTGGTAGAATACTCGATTACTAAAATATTCGATAACTACAGCCCTAGAACTATCCCTATAATAATATCTATAAATGCACAGCAAATGCAGTTTTATAAATTACAAATGGCTTTATAAAAGGCACAAGAACAGACATGTGCTACATAAAAAGAACAAGGTGCACACACATCAGGAATGAAGAGCCAGTGAAGATAACAGCATGACATTTGAAGCCATCTGTGTTGAAAAGCAGGAAGTGGCAGGTAATGAGTATGGGTGCGTAAATGTTCCCTCTATCTCAGACAACATGATAAAAGCCTGCTGAAATCCAGAGCGTCTATGCCGCAGTGTGTTCTTGAAACCCGAGCTGTCATGCTCAAAAACCCAAATCACTTCACCATGATCAAAGACCATTTTCACATGCAGAACCCCAATCCCAATTCTCTGACTCCGTCTCTCAGTACACTGCCAGGGTGTCAAACACAGCATTGCTTAAAAAATATTACAGACATGCTGCTGTGATTTCCCATAAGTCTTTTATTGGTAAATGCATTACATTCTCTCTGATTGTTAGTTCTTATTCACAATCAGTTTTTTCTTCTTTATGTGCTGATTTTGAAAATCTGTGGAATTCTCAGAAATTAGGGTACACGTACAGTAGGTAGACAGCCTAATTGGGCATTACCGCCGTGTGTACCGCCGCCGCCAGGTGGCGGAAAGATTGCGAAATGAATGTAATTGTAAAATGAGATAAAAGGAAGAAGTAAAACAACATTAACATTATGATATAACATTGTAACGTCTTTAAAAAATATTCAAACATTTACAGTGAGTTAATTTCAAAACGTAAGATCGTCTTAGGCTACAGTCTACTCGTCAAAAATTAAAAGAAGACCTTTACACAAAGGATCATATGCATGCTATTGTTATTAAACAGTAAATAAATATAAGGCTCATGTGTATATATATATATATATATATATATATATATATATATATATATATATATATATACATTCTTGGTTTAAAAAAAATCTTCAGGTTCCATATGCAGAGCGAAATGGGAACGGTCCAGAATTTAGAAATAATTATTATTTACTCTGCTTTTATTCTTGATTTTTTTTCAAACTACTAACACTTTGCATTTTTGAATTTTATGAATTATGCCTTATGTCTGACCAAGAATTGAGTATTTTCTGTTTCTGCTGTTTGATCGCGCTGGTGTCTCGTGCACATATTCACTGGAATCAGCAGTCGTTCACCAGACATTCAGCTTTAGCAGCGGTCCACTTACTCCACATATTGTTAATTATTTTACCTCATGAATAATACTTAAACTTCAAATGGGCAACATCACGAATATGGAAACGGATTTCTCCCGAGTGAGAGAATGAGAAAGCCCAACCTTACCTTATGCTTAGCTTTAAATTATTATTATTATTTTGTTTGTTTATAGCTAAGCCTATATTATTATATACTGCAATTATATTTATCCATTAGAATTCTATATTTTTAATTCTTGTTTTGTTCTGATATATTTGTTAAATTTAAAGGATTTGTTGTAAAGTGAATTAAGTGAGTTATTATTTCTAAATGTAATAAAATGCAATTTATACATAAATTATATAATAAAAAAAATGCAGCAAATGAAAATAGGTGATTAATCTGTTAAAATGAAACCTATACACGACTCGTATATATTTTTTTTCTCTCACAAACTTAATTTATTTTTTAGCGTGTTTAAAAAATAAATAGATAAAAAGAAAACATGCAGCAAATGAAAAAAGGCGATTAATCCATTACAATTTGTTACTCTGGGTTAACAGTAATTATAAGTATTATATACTTCAGAGCAGAGCCTGCATGGGCCTAATCTAGGCTATTTTTTATTTTATTTTTTCCATTGCATCTGAAAATGGCTTTGTTCATCACATTCACTTCACGCGCTCTGGCGCAGATCCCCCTCTCGCGTTGCTCAGCTGTGGACGATTTAAAAATTTTGATACAAAGGTTGCTGTGCCATTTTATACAGGAGTTGTTCATGTAAAAAAATTATATTGTTAGTTCTAATTATATTATTAACACAAGTTCATTTAGGCTATTTAACATGCACTGTGACATTTTATCCTTTTTAATTTTGTAAACTCCTTGATGTTTTAAAGTTAGTTTAATAGTATTTAAATTCAAGTTTAAAAATAGGTTTTAACTGCTAAATACCAACAACCATACTGCATGTGAATAAATAAAATGCATACTTTTCATTACATTTCATTATTCATAAAATGCAAAACATTTCTGGTGTTTGGATTTGTACTTCAATATAATGAGCTCCAAGTTTAAGAATAGCCCTAGACTGGTTCTCTCTCTCTCTCTCTCTCTCTCTCTATTTAACAGCATTAGCTCAATAAAATACGTCTTCGTTCAGGTCGAATGAATGTTTTCCTGCTTGCTAAATGTTGGGCTCATGATCAATAAGTTGTATTCACCTCAATCTGATTCAAACCGCAGACAGTGAAGCTGAATCACTGAGCGCGAGTCACATGCGCTGTGAGGCGGGAACAGAGGATTCCGCTTGGTCTGAAATTCTTCCGCAAACACCCACGATCACAAATAACAATGTAAAATTGTAAAAATGTAAAATTTTCGTAAAATAATGATTAATTATTAATTGATGATTTGTTATTATCATTATGGTCTTGTGAAAATAATAATATGGGCTGCGAGAATATAATGAATACAAAGAGTAGTACTGCTGAGTGCAGGCATGTTTCAGCCCAGTAGACACCGTTCCTCAGAGCCAAAACACAGACCAAATTCTGTTCAGCTGGAGGGGGTTGGGTTTTTGGGGGTAGTTATGTATGGCTTGTGGGGGTTGAGATAAAGGTGTGAATTGCTCTTTCATATGGACAGCGTCTTATGAGGCTTTCAAAGTTGCTGAACCGGTTTATATAGGACTGTTGTTTTGGTTATAGACTAAAAAATGTTCTGTCCCCACGTAAGATTTTTCTAGTTCTAGTCGTTCATTTGTTATATTCAACTAATCAGAGGTTCATATTAAATTTACATAATCAAATCTTAATATATTCCGCGCTCAAGCACATGCATTAAGTTTGCCACAAAGTACATGCAGAAGTAGCCTAATAATTGTGAAAAATGAGACATTTTAATTATTTATTAATAAACAAATGTTTTCTTGTCTGCTGCAAGATGAAATTCACAGTGCTGGCTCTCTCCGACAGAGAAATGCAACATTCACAGATTGTTGAATGTTGAATATTAATGCGCCCTGTCATTAATGCGCATTAATAATTTTTGCACAAATACTTGCATATGAATATTAAGTGACGTGACATTCAGCCAAGTATGGTGACCCATACTCAGAATTTGTGCTCTGCACTTAACCCATCCGAAGTGCACACACACAGAGCAGTGAACACACACACACACTGTGAGCACACACCCGGAGCAGTGGGCAGCCATTTATGCTGCGGCGCCCGAGGAGCAGTTGGGGGTTCGATGCCTTGCTCAAGGGCACCTAAGTCGTGGTATTGAAGGTGGAGAGAGAACTGTACATGCACTCCCCCCACCCACAATTCCTGCCGGCCCGGGACTCAAACTCACAACCTTTCGATTGGGAGTCCGACTCTCTAACCATTAGGTCACGACTTCCCTAATTAATTAATTCACATTTTTCATTACAACGTAAATTATTTTTTACATGCAATTATCCAAAATGAAACCAAACAAGATTTGTAATGAAGATAAAATAAATAAGAATAAAAGCTGCACATCTACCATCACACGTGCAGTGCAAATCTTGCACATATTTTACACACCTGCATTTAAATGCAGCTGCACTTTATTTTTTTTCATTAAATAATATGAAAGCAAGTAGGGCTGGGTGATAAATCGATTTTTATCAATTAACTCGAATTTGTAATTGACATCGGTTTGTTTGAATGAAAATTGGTTTTCTTTTTAACATCCACCGACACACCACTCAGTTCTCCCATAGTTCAGAGTGGCTCAACCCTCCCCCACGAGTCTGACAGAGACACGCCGCAGAGCAAAGGATGAGCGGAGCAGTGTGATTCTGACTGGAGCCTCCATCACGAGTACAATTCATGCCAACAGCCCGTAATATAACTGCATATTCAGCAAGAATTCATGTTAAACATATTTAGCTATGGCTTCATCAGGTTATAATGACTGCAATAGTCGAGCGGGATGTTAAAGGCTATATGAGTTTGTCTGTTTCTTTTACTGATTATTTTCGGGTTAAAGCATGATTTAAACAGATAAAGCACATTCACACGCAATCGCTTTAGCAATAATGCATTCAAACAAATCTGATCTTACAGTGCTACTACATTATCAGTAGGCTGTTTGATTTTGAAATCTTGAAGAAATTATCTGTTTAGATAAAATAACTGACAAAAATGTACTGTTATTTTCCTCACAAACAAAATTTGCAAAGCTGATGTGCTAGTATTAACAAAAAATAAATAATAATAAAAAATAATATATAATAAAAAAAAATAATAAAATAAAATAAAGGTCTTTCCAGCATTAAGGTAATAACATTACAGTTCTTTTATCATCTTGTCTCAGTTATAAGTTTATAACTATATTAAAACTTGTTTTGAAAAATTTCTTTGTCAATTGAATATTGATTTTAAAATCGATTAAAATCATAAATCAGATTTTTTTTTAGGCCATATGCTATCGTCCAGCACTAAAAGCAAGTAAAAAAGGCTCCCTTTAAAATCACTTATGTTGTCAGTTCATGAAGCTATTTTTTTTACATCATGTGCAATTTGTTGATTATAATGAGAGAACTTGAGTTTAATCATGAGGACAGTTTATTAATCTGTCCATTCTTTAGAGTTTCAAAGATTTAGCTAATGTGAACGAAATTATACAACGCTTTACGTTTAAACATGCAATAATTTTTTAATCAGTTTACAGACAAATGTCTTTTTCCCAAGAAGTTATCTGTCAAAATAAAGGATAGGTAACGAATAACAAAAATGCATGTTGTTTTATTAAAGGAATTTTAAAATATAAATTAAAATATAGGCATAATATATGAAAATATTGACATTGCATATTAATCCATGTAGCCTACCCCCTAAAATAGGCTAGCACTTTTAATGCTCAGATGCAAAGCAAACCACAGTTTCTTTTGAATAATATAACACATAATTCATATAATATAAATAATACTGCACACCTTTTAAATGAATCTAAAATATGGTTTAATAACATGTAGCTTAGAGAAAATATAATCACAGGTTCAGGCACAGGCTTGACATTTATCCTGCTTGAATTCGTTCTAATAAATGCACATAACTTCATAAGTACCAAACTTTGATCTGTGAATATTACATATTAAATATATTAAATATTTTAACTATAGTCATTTTCTTTCATTTTCCGTGACTGAAGCCATCAAATGTAACACATCAGCGAGGCAAAACTGACGTCTATTTGCGAAAATGTGCTGTGATGCGCTTGTTTGATAACTTGTGGTCAAGGCGCCACTCAGCGGTCAAAAGCTGCAAATGTACTTTACAAAGGCCGGCGGCAGCGGTACCCGCAGCAATAAAAAGGGCCTTTAGGCTGTCTACTTACTGTATGACCCCTTTTTCCCAGATATACTTTTTTAATACCTTGAAAAAAGTGTCTGGCCAGGAATTCTAAAGTGCCTAAAATGTCCAGGTCTTGGTCTTGTTTTACTACTGATATGCTCCAAAGTCATCATATATTACAGGTATGCGCATTTGCATTGCTTGGACATTTCCTTCACCACAATTGGTTGATTAGGTACAATGTACAAATCCCTACATGCTGTTGGTCAAACTACTTTGCAGTCATTACCTACAAGTATAATGCCTGATTTACATATCACATACACTTTATGAACAGATCAGAGCATTCAGCATGAGAGCATGAGCCCTTTGGTGTTGAGCCCTAGAATTCATCCTATTTACCAATCTGAAAATTCTTTACTCAGGCAGTATTAGTCTTTCTGCAATAGTTGGTGTTGACGGTGTTAAGCCGCAACACCGGTTACGTCACTTGCCTACTGTGGCACTGTCTTTTTCATTTTTTTATAGTAATCCAAATTATTTAGTTCAGTTTCAGAACAGACGCTACAATTAAAAACTGAACGTGGTTGCTCAGTAGAGTGTGTAGAATTTTTCACGTGAGGAAAGTGAGCCAAGTTGACTGACAAGAGGTCAGACAGACAAGTAGGGTTGTGTAATAAAACCCGGTGCCAATATGGCACCTGTACCTATGGAACCGGTATGCACCGAACTAAATCAGTACGCAGATTTTGGTGCCTCATTTCGGTACCGGTTAATGCCTGAGCGATGAGCGATTGACTGAAATATTTGTCCTGGTTCTCTGAAATGGATGTTAGAAGCATGGGCGTACAGTTTTTCAAAAGGTCACGAGAGAGCAATCGGTTTCCCATCTGTAAAGTTTTCACTGCGTTCCAGTCCCATAATTGTACTCATTTAATGGTACAATTATGCGGCCCGTATCAAATCAATACATGACACGATTTGTCCCGTATTTTACAAAGGCCAACACATATTTTAATAAACAAAAAGTATTCTGCGCTGTTTATAATACTAATAGCAATTATAATTTTTTTCTTTGTTTCCATAGCGACGGAGTCTCCAGAGCGTGTGCTGTTAAAGCCCTTTTACACGCGCACAGCATGCGGTAAACAAACCTGCACAGTTTAAAACATCTAGAGCTCACATCTGCTCTTTGAACACAAGACTCTCCAGATGTAGGGCTGAATGGGAAAGTTATCAATTCACTGAAGGTGGCAATCCTACGCTCATCACACCAACACTGTTTCCTCCAGCGAAAATCTAGGCCTTAACACATATGAACGCATACTTTATGAAACGATCATGTTGTTATTTTCATTTGAAATGTTAATATTTAATATAAAACATATTACAGTGCATGCAGCATACCACAGTCATTCACATAACTGATTGAAGACAGTGACACACAGCACTCAGTCAATTCACAATTCATATATACAGTAAAAATATTATGTGTGGTTTAGTATTTAATATTGTTTTGTGTTAGCCTTGTAGTAAGGGAAGAACAACTCAGGAAATGAGAGCATCCGAGGAGCATGTAAATGCTATGTTTATTTATGTTAATTTTATTTACATTAAATATATTTAATATTCTTTAATGTTATCCATGTTTTTTTTTTTTTTAAAGTATTGATTCAGGCACCATTTAGGCACCGGTACTATTTTAAAAGTATCGATTTGGCCCAAACCTACAGACAAGACGATGGCAGAAGATTTAGTTTTGACAATATTTTGGCTTTTGAAAAGCCTGTTGCTGCTTATCTAAAGACGGGCGCACACTATTCAATTTTAATAGTCCTTTGCGATTGTTACTTGTCAGACTGTTGTAACGGAAACAGGTCAATTTAGCTCAAAGGGAATCATTTAAGATTTTAAAGGGAATTTGAACAGAATTACTGTTTCACGGCTGATCACTGAGACGCCCTGCGATTCACTGAACGAGCTGTTTAACATCAAATTTGTGCTGGATATTAATATCCAAAGTATAGTGAAAACACTATCAATTAGCACAGTAACAAGATCGGCAGTTTAAAACATTAACTTGTAAGCACAAAATACAAGATACTTCTCCTTTCAATATGAATAAGGCTTTATTAGATAAATCTAAGACATATAAACTACTCTAACACATAAGCACACGCACTCACACATTCATACAAGTTGCAGGAAGATAGAAAGTTAGGGAAGAATGAAAATGTGGAATCCCAAGTTTAAAGCAATACGTGAAATTGCATAGACATAAACAGCCATCAATCACTTAATTAAACCTTGCATTGAGTTACTCAATGAGGTTAAAATTATATTAGATACTAGGGATGTCCAGATCCGATCACGTGATCGGAAATCGGGCCCGATCGCGTGGTTTCAGACTCGATCGGAATCGCACGTTACCTCCCGATCAGGACTCGGATATATATATATTCTCATTAATTTTTAACACATCTTTTGTTATGACGTGGCACAGAGTTAGACCCTTTTGACTCCACACAGAAACAGCAACGCGTGCGGCATGACATCACTTTGTTTTCAAGAGCTGGTGTGAATAAATATAGATTCAAACTCAAAGAGACATGATAGTTTGCGCATGACCTGATATTTCATTCGGACTCAGGATACAGCGAGATGAACATCACAGAGCGCTAAACTCTCATGCAGTGTGTGTTTCATTCATACTCGAAGCCGGAGGCGGAGCACGCTCTCGCGCTGATATCAGGATATTCCTAATATGGACAAAAACGTCCAGCTATGCTGTAGTGCTCACAGGAAAACAGAAAGTTCTTCAAGTCAGTTCTTCAAGTCATCTCCAGCAGGTGATAAATAAAGTATGAACAATGCAGTGCTGATTGACATAGTATTTATTACAGTATAGAAACTATTCTGCATTATTATGTGATAAACAGTGTTTGTAGTATATAAACAAATCATTATTATTTGTTATTGTCCAGCATTTATAGATTTCTAAGCCAATTAAAAGCTAGAAATTAGAGAAAAAATAAAGTTGCCTATACTACCAGTCAGAAGTTTTTGAACAGTAAGCTTGTTAAGGTTTTTTTTTTTTTTTTAAGAAGTCCCTTCTATTCACCAAGCCTGCATTTATTTGATCCAAAGTACAGCAAAACAGTAAGATTTTGAAATATTTTTACTAGCCTATTTAAAATAGCTGTTTTATATTTTAATATATTTCAAAATGTAATTTATTGAAGATCCTGGATCTGTTTTTTCGCTCTTCTTTATTCTTTTTTTATGTATTATAGAAGTATCGGATCGGGACTCGGTATCGGCAGATACTCAAAATCAAATGACTCGGACTTGGACTCGAGGACAAAAAAACCTGATCGGGACATCCCTATTAGATACACCAGTATAGATCAGTCTGGAGGTACTACTTGCATCTCCTGTGTAAAGGGGGTTCCCTTTGTTGTCGTTGATTGGCTGGAAGTTCAGTAGTGACGTCTTGGGAAGCCCGTGGTTGGGCGTTGACTGACGATGTGGAGTTGTGTGGCTGGTTGAAGTTGAACGGGCACACGAGGTCAGACTCGGAGACACGGCCTTACAAAACTTAACTCAGAACATGAAACTCTCAAACGGAAAAGAAAAGAAACTAGAGTAAAGAACAGAAGTAAAGTTTGACGAGACTAGGTGGTGTTTCTTCTCATTGTGGCTAAGTAGCAGCAGGCGTGCAGGCCGAAGCATGCTGGAACCACACTCAAAGAACGCTAACAGTGATGACAAAAAGCAACAGCTGAAAAGAAAATGCTAAAATCAGGCATTACTAATAGTAGAAGCAAAGCTAAAAGCAGAATTTTATGGTGTCCTGAGTATTTAAACTGGCCTGTTGGCCACACCTCAAATGTTGTCTTGACCAATAAGATATCGTCGTTGCTCGGGGTATCATAAATCATATGTTATCTTATCAAGCATGTGGTCCGAATTTTCCCGCTCTTGCAGGGTCTTATTTTGGACATGAATCCTATAACAAAAATATGATACATTTGACAAATAACTGATGGTCAGGACTGTTTCAAGCTAGCAGATTCATATGTATCCTTAAGCTATCCAATAGTTATTAAAAGACATACACAATAAGTGATTATAACATGATAGTCAAATGTGTGGGTTACATATAAATGAATATGGAGTTAAGGATGGACTGATATTCATTTATAAATGGTAAATGGACTGCATTTATATAGCGCTTTCAACAGACCACATGGCCATCCAAAGCACTTTACAAGTTGCCTCACATTCACCCATTCACACACTCATTCACACACCGACTGCGGTGTCAGCCATTCAAGGCGCCATCCAGCTCGTCGGGAGCAGCTGGGGTTAGGTGTCTTGCTCAAGGACACCTCGACACTTGGTCAGGTGGAGCCGGGGATTGAACCACCAACCTTCCAGTTTGTAGACAACCTACATGAACCACTGAGCCACTGCCGCCACGTTATAAGTCATTTTGATTTCATTATGGTCCATTTATATCTAGAAAAGACCGTTTCTGTGCCATTCTCTGACATAAAGATTTCTGTGGAGACCAGAAGTTGAAAGGCCCCATTAGGAATTTCAGTCTGGTTCTGTTAGGTGGGGGGGAAGTCAATCCAAGGATCTTGTTTATTACTCTCATGGATTTACATGTGCTGGCTGGCGTTGCATCTTGATTATTTGCCCCAAATTTGACAATCTCTTCTCCGAATTGAAATTGTCAATAATTGTTCTAGTGGTGTTAATGTTGAAAGCTGTTCTGTGAAAGAGTTGGTTGGTTGGTTATCTTGCTTTGAACTTCTGGCACTAGGAATGATTTATGACCTCCTGTTGCCTTTCTGAGGAATTCGGCTCGTGTTTCAACCACAGTCCTGATCGACTCTTTAATTTTTATTCGGTTTGTTAAGTTTGGCGTTGTAGCATTTTGGTGCATTCATTCCAGCAATTGACGCCGGAAAATTTCCTCACCATCACAACCGTATGTGTGGCACCGGCATAAAAAACGCTGCACAGCTTCATGTACAGTATACTGAACGACTGACTCCATCTACATACTCAAATGAAAATCTAAATTAATGGAGGAATTAATTCCTGTGCTTTCATCTTGGTTGGGGCCACATCAACCAAAGGAGTTTGTGGCTAAATTAACTAAAACAGTTTACAATAAGGATTGTTAACTTTAAGTGTTAGTGTTAACAAGCCTTATTGCTCTGCCTCCATCCTCAGTAGCTACTGCTCCGCCGTGGTCTTCCAGAACCCCGCCGCCCCCTCTGTCACCTGAGCCTTCTGCTCCACCTTGGCCCTCCGGATCCTCTGTGTCACCTTGGCTCTGCGGCTGCTCTGCTCCTTCCTGGGCTCCTACTCCACCGGTGTCATCTCCATCAGTCGGCCCCCTGGTGTTGTTGGCCATACTCCACCATGACTCCTCCCACCGTCGACTCCACCGTGGGCCGCTATCCTGGCTGGCATCTGGATCTCCACCTGGCTCCTCCTGCTCCAGGCTCCTCCCTGGCTCCTCCCTCCATCTACTTCAACCTGGCCCTATGAACTATGCCCCTTTCCAATTGCCTGCCCCATGCCCGTCTCCTGAACCCCCACCCTCTCTCCGCTGTTGGACTGTTTGTTGGTGTGAGGACGTGCCGTTCCGGGAGGGGGTGAACTGTCACATGTATGATCTGTTTTGGTTTAGTTTTCTGTCTCCGTTTTCCTGGATAGTTAGTTTCCATGGTTTTGATTAATTAGCTCTACACCTGGTGGTCACCTTACCTGGAATGGATTTAAATGTGGAAGTAAATGATGCTGAAAGCATTTTTTTTCAGCTGAAAGTACAATCAAATGAGCCAAAATATTCTCTTGTAAATGAGCACAAAGTATGGGGCATATTTAAAGCTTTATGTCAGATGGATGTATTATCAGCAGTGTTGGGGAAAGTTACTTTTAAAAGTAATGCCTTACAATATTGCATTACTCCCTAAAAAAGTAACTAAATACGTTACTTAGTTACTTTTTACGGAAAGTAATGTGTTACATTACTTTTGCGTTACTTTCACGTTACTTTTTAAATATGAGCAGGGCTTGATTGTTTTTAATATAAGAAGTTCTATAGCAAATGTAAAAGCCCTTTCACACAAAAAAGTGTAATGAATAAACCTCAGGCTGAAGGAAAAGTAAATTCACGTCTGTACAGTAGAACACAGGAGAGGAAGGTTCAACACTCTTCAGCAATAAAAAAAAAACAATGAAGCACAATTGTTAGTTTATCTAAAGTCATTTTTTAATTATTAGTATGGTTGAACTGGATCATTAAAGGTCAGCAGCAAAGACACTGTTAATAAAATGGGAATAGATACATTTGTGTTATTTAATATATTTAGTTATTGCAGGTTTGCGTCATATTCTGAGTTTGCATTTCACTGTTTTGATTAATTTTGATGAATACTAAATCTGTTTTGTTTTTTGTTTTTTTTGTGAGTGGGATGAATTAATGCACATTCGCATTTAGTCTAGAACTACAGTAACATTATGTTCACACAGCGCACACAACGCCTCCATACTTCTGATTTCTCCCAATATGGGAACAGGAGGCTTGTCAGTCAAAAAATGAAAATGAAAAATACAAAGTAACTGGCGTTATTTTTTAACTCAGTATATTTTCTTGTAAATATAAAGTAACTCAGATATTTTCTTGTAAATTAAAAAGTAATGCGTTACTTTACTAGTTACTTGAAAAAAGTAATCTGATTACGTAACTCGCGTTACTTGTAATGCATTACCCCCAACACTGATTATCAGTAAAGATCCTAGTCTAAATTACTGTGTTGAAAACCATGACTTTTGAAAGAAACAGCCATAATAGACTCAGGGAAAAAAGTGAAGTGAAAAGCAGGTAAAACTTGTAAATGTAACAACACTCAATTTTCTGGTTGTTGAAAATGTGAAGCTTATCTAGTTTAACAGGAATTTCCTGTCATCATCACTTCAACAGAAACAACTAGTTTTTGAATAATGTGATGTTTGCGAAGCAGACCAGATAATGTGCTTGTGCCTGTGCTTTAGCCAGCAGAAGAGAAGTGATTTAAAAGGTTACATAGACATGCATGACATGGGCCCTATAATACGCCCGGCGCAATGCGACGCAAGGCGCAGCACAAGTGTGTTTGCTAGTTTCAGTTCGGCACCGTTCGCATTTTCCAATCCAGCGCCACGTCATTTAATAAGTAAATGCATGTGTGCCTATTTGTGTGCCCATGGGCGTGCTGGTCTAAAAATGAGGTGTGTTCAGGCGCATTGCTGGGGCATTGCTATTTTAAGGAGCTGAAAATATATGAAAAAATCCCCCTCTTTACTATAGTATGAAATAAACCTGGATGGACATCAAAGGGTATATCTGAAGATAGCCTACAGTACAGCTTACTGAAATCTCATTCAATGATTGAAACTGCCGAAAATGTTTAAAGCCTGTAAGCAATGGCACATAACAGTACTTTTAACCTCATTTACAATACATTTACAATGACCATTCAGTGTCCATAAGCTCATTTGTCAGAGGAGCATTTTTTACTAAATATGTGCGCTATATTGCATATTCATATTTCTACTTAACCTGTTGTCTTTGTGATAAGACAGAATGCAAGGAGCTAAAGAATAAACAGTGGCGGATTTAAAAAAAAAACACGTTACGAAGAAAAATAGACTTGATGTGTTTAAGACATATGACAATATTTATAGAATAAATTGAGGAGGAGCCCAGGACAATGGCTCCTTAAGTGATTTTTTTGTCTGGAGCCCTGTTTCTGAAGGATCATATAACACTGAAGACTTCAGTAATGCCAGTTTTGCCATTATAGCAATAAATTACATTTTATAAAAATATATTCAAATAGAAAACTTTTAATTGTAATAATATTTCACAATATTACACAGTATTTTTGACCAAATAAATCCAGCCTTGGTAGGCAAAACAGACTTTTCATTTTAAAAAGTACTGACCCCAAACTTGTATTCACACACACACACACACCTTGCAGAGGGAAGAAAACATCACTCTAGGCTTTACAATTTTTCCATATTTTCTCCAATGCAAAACGGAAACTCCAGACACTGTGACATTTCATTTAATCGAGCATTCCTCTTCTATTCTGCCTGTTTTGCATAATAACTTTCACCATTCAAATTCCAATAGGGTCAGGTAGCAGCTCTGCAATTGTGATCGCATTTATGCAATTAACGTTCCGGCAAATGCTCTGGCATAAACCTCAGCAAATGCTGCCTTATCTCCTGCTTTTAAGGTCATGGAAATGAAATATGGTGCCAATTATACGTCAGCCCAGAAAAGTGCCGTGTGCCAAGAAGGAAGAAATTCACCAGTGAAGATTTTAATCAGCAAGCTCATATGTTACCCGATCAATACGAGAGAGTAATTTTCAATGCAGTGAGAGCAGCTTGTATGGATAAGGTTTGGGGATGGACGGGTGAATGCTCCATGAATATCCATAGGGGTGGGCGATATGACCAAAATCTTTTTTCACATTTTTACATTTTTTTTATGTAAAATGTATTAAATGTATTATAATTTTTTTGTGTTATTACAGTTAAAAAAAAGAAGCAAATTACAAGCACAACAGAACAAATAAATATGAAACAATAAATAAAGAGTAAAGTGTATAAATAAAACACTGCATAGTCTTCAGTGTATCAATCAAACAATATTAACATTATTAATGACACACAGCAGAAGGTAGTGTGCCTAGTTCACACTTCAAGATTTTGAGCCTGATTTGCAAGTTAACAAGAACTACTCAACAACGCATCAAAGAGGCTCGCTGACATGTTGCAGACGCTCGCAGACGCCAAACAAATATCTAGCATGCTAAATATCTGGACCAGTCAGCCGACTCAACATTACGTGGTGTCAGGTGTCATGACAAGCTACAGCCAATGAGCTTTAAGAAAAGTTTACACACAAGAAATTAAGCAGATTTTTTCATTGTGCAAATAGCTTGCAGCACTACTTTCTTCCTGAATGTTCATTTTCAAATGAACAACTCCTGTTTCACTTGTTGTTTCGCATCATTCCTTTTCAAATTCTTGCATTTGCTTTTGTGACAAAATGTGGTTCCCCATGTGGTTGTGCTTCCCACACAATAGAGTCGTTGGGTGTAGGGCTGAAACGATTCCTCGAGTAACAAGAATAACTCGATTGCAAAAAATGATCGAAGCAAATTCCTCTGCCTCGAAGCCTCTTTTAATTTATTTTAAATCTCACGTCAGGTTCTTTTGCAATGATTTTTTTTTTTATGTGACAACTAGGGCTGGGACAACGCGTCGAAGTCATCGATGACGTCGACGCAAAAAATACGTCGACGCAAAATATGCGCATCGATTCGTCGACCTGTTTTTATTTCTCTAAAAAACGTTTGCAAAACGTTTACCTTATGTGCGCTGAATATACGCGATGGCCGGATCAACATTCTGTCCAACGTTATATAACCAATCCAGGGGGTTTTCTGCATTGATCTTTTTTTTTGGCGGCTGTCAAAGCCTTATTTGATCGGTGAGTGACAGTGACAGGGCGCGTACGAGAGAGAGCCCAGGCTGCGCGCGCACTCACAGTCTTCAAACAACACGAGCGCTCCTTGCTCTCTCCCTCCCTTGTGCATATTAATCAAAATCATTAAACACGATAGAAAAAGGGCGAAACACCAAAGTTTCATGCGCGCTCGCGCACTCACAGTCTTCAAACTACACGAGCGCTTCTTGCTCTCTCCCTCCCTTGTGCATATTAACCAAAATCATTAGACAGGATAGAAAAAGGGCGGAACGCCAAAGTTTCACGTGGAGCATTCGGAGAATTTTTTTCTCCATGACAGGCTGCTGGCTCCCACTGTTAATTTTTATTTTTTATTTTTTGGAAAAGCGCACTCTGTATTAGCTTAAAGCCCTAAAGTTTACATTGGTTACTGTATTCTTTCAATTGCTCTAAACAAGTATTTTGGGTGACCTTTTTTATTGAATACTAGACATCAAGTTGTTGTTATTTTCATCTGAAAGAACTTCTTTTTTTCAGTAAGCTAGGCCCTTTGTGTTCAGTAAGCTTGTTTCAGTAAGCTATGTGTTTTCAAGGTTTCAAGGTTTTATTGAATGCTATCTCTATACAAGTGCAAAGTAATGCATTCTTAGTCAGTCTTTTATTTTTTTAATTTTAAGAGCAATAAACATATATTGCAATGTTAAGGAATTGATGTTTTTTTCATTCAGATATGTAAATCAACATGTATAAATTGTTAGTAGTCAATTAATGGGGAGATAATGGAAATCAAATCGGTCCGAAAAATTAATCGTTAGATTAATCGATGCATTGAAAAAAATAATCGCTAGATTAATCGTTTAAAAAATAATCGTTTATCCCAGCCCTAGTGACAACGCGTTTACGTCACCCAGAAAGCGGAAGGAGACACAAGCGCTGCGTCTGAAATCACATACTGCAAGGAGTCAGCAAGCCGGCAGACGTAAAGAGAACGTTGTTGCGTGTGTCCATTGCAAGATAGAGCTGGCATACCACAACTAGGGCCCTATGATTTCTGCGATGCAGAAAACGCGGAGGGAATCGCAGAATCCAGTCATAAAAACGGAATTTACAGCTTGCCGCAGAATGGCACGGATTTTGCCAAATTTTGAATGAATTAAGCAAAAATAGGTCATTGCACTTACAACCCGAATTCCGGAAAAGTTGGGACGTTTTTTAAATTTTAATAAAATGAAAACTAAAGGAATTTCAAATCACATGAGCCAATATTTTATTCACGATAGAACATAGATAACGTAGCAAATGTTTAAACTGAGAAATTTTACACTTTTATCCACTTAATTAGCTCATTTAAAATTTAATGCCTGCTACAGGTCTCAAAAAAGTTGGCACGGGGGCAACAAATGGCTAAAAAAGCAAGCAGTTTTGAAAAGATTCAGCTGGGAGAACATCTAGTGATTAATTAAGTTAATTGATATCAGGTCTGTAACATGATTAGCTATAAAAGCTTTGTCTTAGAGAAGCAGAGTCTCCCAGAAGTAAAGATGGGCAGAGGCTCTCCAATCTGTGAAAGACTGCGTAAAAAAATTGTGGAAAACTTTAAAAACAATGTTCCTCAACGTCAAATTGCAAAGGCTTTGCAAATCTCATCATCTACAGTGCATAACATCATCAAAAGATTCAGAGAAACTGGAGAAATCTCTGTGCGTAAGGGACAAGGCCGGAGACCTTTATTGGATGCCCGTGGTCTTCGGGCTCTCAGACGACACTGCATCACTCATCGGCATGATTGTGTCAATGACATTACTAAATGGGCCCAGGAATACTTTCAGAAACCACTGTCGGTAAACACAATCCGCCGTGCCATCAGCAGATGCCAACTAAAGCTCTATCATGCAAAAAGGAAGCCATATGTGAACATGGTCCAGAAGCGCCTTCGTGTCCTGTGGGCCAAGGCTCATTTAAAATGGACTATTTCAAAGTGGAATAGTGTTTTATGGTCAGACGAGTCCAAATTTGACATTCTTGTTGGAAATCACGGACGACGTGTCCTCCGGGCTAAAGAGGAGGGAGACCTTCCAGCATGTTATCAGCGTTCAGTTCAAAAGCCAGCATCTCTGATGGTATGGGGGTGCATAAGTGCATACGGTATGGGCAGCTTGCATGTTTTGGAAGGCTCTGTGAATGCTGAAAGGTATATAAAGGTTTTAGAGCAACATATGCTTCCCTCCAAACAACGTCTATTTCAGGGAAGGCCTTGTTTATTTCAGCAGGACAATGCAAAACCACATACTGCAGCTATAACAACAGCATGGCTTCGTCGTAGAAGAGTCCGGGTGCTAACCTGGCCTGCCTGCAGTCCAGATCTTTCACCTATAGAGAACATTTGGCGCATCATTAAACGAAAAATACGTCAAAGACGACCACAAACTCTTCAGCAGCTGGAAATCTATATAAGGCAAGAATGGGACCAAATTCCAACAGCAAAACTCCAGCAACTCATAGCCTCAATGCCCAGACGTCTTCAAACTGTTTTGAAAAGAAAAGGAGATGCTACACCATGGTAAACATGCCCCGTCACAACTATTTTGAGACCTGTAGCAGAAATCAAAATTGAAATGAGCTCATTTTGTGCATAAAATTGTAAATTTGAAAGTCTTTTAGTTTTCATTTTATTCAAATTTAAAAAACGTCCCAACTTTTCCGGAATTCGGGTTGTACATCAAATCACGATATAGACTAATATCTGTAAATATTAAGATGGAACAGTCTATTTAAATATGAATCCTGTATGTTCTGCATGTCTCTGTTAATGAATGGAGCAGAAGAGCGTGTTCATTCATTAAACACACGGAAGCGTGCATGACGCTCCGGTGATTTTAGCGTCTGCTGTCTCACTAAACTGCTCTGACAGTCACTTCATGAGCATTTGACCGTTTGATTTGAGTAAAACTAGCGTCACATCACATACACAGAACTGTAAAGGTACGTCTACCCGTCAAAATAAAAGTCCGGTTAAAGACTATTGTTCTGCAGAATGTACATAGCTTACTACAAAAAAATAATCAAACATTATTTTTTTTTTAATCACACAACATTTCTTCCACGTTTTATTTTTAATAGTAAATCCCCTTTGTTTACCAAAAAGTTAAGTTAATTTTCAATAATTAAAAGATAAATTAAATTAATGTTTTATGTATTTAATGTTTAATGTGCATCTCAGAAAATGCTTCATTTAAAACCCCAACTGAATGGCACTTAAATGCACTTATTTCATCTGTCAACTTTATTGTCATTGTTAACAGAATAAGTACAGACAGAGAAACAATGGGTAATAATTAAATGTTTATTTTTGATGTATACATTGCATTCTATGCATTTAAAAAATAAAAATATTTTTTTTCTAAAAAAGGAAAATTAGTTGTTAATTTTAAGAGACCCAGGAGTCTTATTTTCTCTTGCATAATTAATATTGCACTTTAATTAAGCAAAAACACATTTTATCCGATTACTCGATTAACTGATGGAATTTTTGGTAGAATACTCGAATACTAAAATATTCGAAAGCTACAGCCCTAGTTGGGTGACAGAGGTGTTGTCAGCTCGTGTAGTGTTTGACCCCCTGTTGCAGATCATTTACATAGTGTCGCATGGTGGCCTAGTGGTTAGAGAGTTTAACCACTAGTGGTTAGAGAGTTTGACTCCTAACCCTGGGGTTGTTGATTCAAGTCTCGGGCCGGCAATACCGCAACTGAGGTGCCCATGAGCAAGGTACTGAACCCCCAACTGCTCCCCGGGCGCCGCAGCATAAATGGCTACCCACTGCTCCGGGTGTGTGTTCACGGTTTGTGTGTGTTCACTGCTGTGTGTGTGCACTTTGGACGGGTTAAATGCAGAGCACGAATTCTGAGTATGGGTCACCATACTTGGCTGTATGTCACGTCACTTTCATAGTGTGAACGACACAATGATTTCAAGACAGCCTAGCCATGTAGTCTGAACAACACAGCGATCTGTCGACATTTTTGGTCGTGTAGTGTGAACTAGGCTTAAGTCTGCTGTCCCTTTAAGACCAATCCAATATACGGTAACAACATTATAATGAGAACACTATTATAATAAAACATTATGAATTTGTTTGGTTTGGTTTCCGTGTTTCAGTGCGTTGTTGAGGGGAAGAGCCAAGAGCGCATCCACAACAGAAGTTAAACTTTCGGATTAGCATGTAACTTCAAATTCACATGTACATTTGGTTTTTTTGTACGTATATAAGTTGTAATATTATATTTATGTTGTATAAATATCTGAATATATGATGCGTTTTCCTGTGTTAAATAAGCTGGCAGCACTTCAGTTTACCGGTGTTCATTCAGCTCTTCAGCTTCAGCACAAGCAGCTTGTGCACAACAGCAATGCACAACATTAATAACTATAATTGGGAATGTCATAAACATAATATTATAAAGAGAATATTACCTTGATAAAAAAAGTTGTGAATTATTTGGGTTTATTTGCCGTGTTTCAGTGCGTTCAGAGTATGTCCACAACACTTCTAACTATTCAGGGTTTGTAGGGTGGGTGCATTGCAATATTGGAAATAGTCTACTTCTGTTTTAAACCATGAAGGCGAGCCAGTGGATATCATACAAGCAACGTGCAAGTTTTGTGCAAGTCAAACTTATGCTGGTGAACGTCTTTCACCATGATTGTGAAATAAAAAACTGACGACGCACACATAAACAGTGCGTATTCTCTCAGAATCTCCTAATAAGTGCCATACATAACTGTTTTAATTTATTTCTTTAACGTTTCTCTTGTGGCCCAAACATAGTGAAAACAATGAGGAGAAACATTATTCGTGTTGAACAGGTTGGTGCATAAAATTGATAAAGTGTTACTGAAGTGTAACAATCTGTAACACATCAGTTTTTTTTTTTACAAAAATGTGGATTTAGATTTATCGGCCAACAGACAGTTTTACATAACGAAATAAATAGCACTGTTGAAAAATGTGTTTAACATGATATTTACTCACATGAATGGTGATTTTGTGTAAAAGGGTGATTTTAAAATTCCCTTCACCCCCTCCACTGCATGTAGCCATTTATTTTATGTAAAGTAAGATTTGCAAAGAAGAACTAGTACACATTTTTTAATACATCAAACACTGCTCCGATCTTCCACACAGTGTGAATGTCTAGGGTGGAGAGCTTGATCTCCTGAGAGCCTCTGGCTACAGACAATCTCTCCACAAACTATGATGGATAATTATATCATCAACTATTGTCAAAGATCCCTTGGAGGATCGCCTACAAAATACTCAAACAATTAACGGCTCATTTTATCGATAGGTGGATTTTTAAAGCAATTAAACTTAAAAAATTATTTTGCAAATTAATCAAAATACCACTTATAAAATTGGATTTAAGGGAAGAGTAGTATTTCAGCACCAAAGATAGAGAGAGAGAGAGAGAGAGAGAGAGAGAGAGAGAGAGAGAGAGAGAGAGAGAGAGAGAGAGAGAGAGAGAGAGAGAGAAAGAGCTGTGACTTTATAATCAAAGCCAGCTGGAATATGCAAATGATAGTTTTATTATCAGTAGTGCTGTAGTGCTGATAGGGTTTTGCTGGTTATACAGTCGCAGCCGAAAAAACTTCCTAAGGGGACGCAGTCCCCTCCACCAAACAATGGCCAATTTCTCTAGTCTAAGACTGGGAGCAGTTTATTAAATGAATATTTCAAAAAGCAAATTTCTGTTCTTGGCAAGCCGCAACCTTGTTCACTCTCATTCTAACACTATAGAGTATATAATTCAAGTTATCTATGGCACAAACTAGCACGAGACAAACTTCTGAGATTATAATAGGAGCATTCTAGGTTTATTGCATCACATTTCTTGTAGTGTACACAATAAAAAATACTTATGCAGCTTGTTCAACTTTAAAAGGAGCTAAAGCAACATAATTGCAAGACATTTTGTCCTTAATTTAATTGTGGTGAATACATTTAAATATATGTAAAATTGAAGCCATTAATGTTAAGAATAATTTTTGTTGCATTAACTGAAACTAGTAGTAGCTTAGTTCCCAGCATGCTTTGCAATGGGCGGAATCATGGGAGCAAATGTTGAAATCAAGTGTTTTTTTATGTTTGTGAGTGGAAGGAAAACCCTGTAAATGTTCAGTGTTCAGTTATGTTTTAAAAGAGTTTATGTTTATGTTGAAGCTTTTATGGTTACCATTGTGTTGAAAATGCTTATGGTTGGGTTGTGGGTGGCTATATGAGTGTAATATATGTTGCTTCTCTCAGGCCATCCTTAAAAATATTCTTGTTTGCCGTAACCCGACCGACCCTGTCAATTTAGGACCGACTCAAATTTTTTTTTTTTTGCTTTTAGTCTGACCGATTTGCCGGTTGTACATTTGCATTAAGACCAACCAATTATTATTTTTTTACTCTGCAAACAACTAATACAAAAGCAATAAAATAATATTAATTATATTTTAGTAAGTATTGTAAATACAGTATATAAATTGCCTAGGCCTACATACAAACGAAGGCTACATTCTGTCTTTAAAAAAAACCCTGTGACGTCATTTATGTTTACACTATTGGTAACGGATGTCACACTGTGGCCTGTGCGTTCGCTTCATCTCATACTTTCACTCACTGTCAGAGTCAACGGTTCACGCTTGGTAATGGTGGCTGCGGCTGCAGTAAACAAAATGTTCGCGGCCACTTTTCAAAGTCATACGGGTTCGGGCACCATAGTACATCTAAAAAATTCATTAAAACAGCTCGACATCACTTTAACTTGGCACGAAGTTCTGGAAAAACCGAGTCCAGATCTTTTCCCATCCCTTCTCCCGTCTAGTCTAAAACAGTGACCTGACACTTTATGCACGAATCGTTTGGACCAACCAAGTTTCAAAAACGAAAATAGAAAACCTTCTCTCGGAGCACGTCCAGGTTTTTTTTTTTTTTTTTTTTGGAGAACGTCCAGTTTTTTTTTTTTTTTTTTGGAACACGCGTCACACAGCAGCTGCAGCTTCGGACACACACGCATAACAGCAAATAATACTTCGCCTATGCAATTTTTTGTTGTTGTTGACTTTTCTAATCGTAAACACAGCCATGTTGAAGCCTGCAGTAAATGTTTTGCATTATGGCAGTCCACTCTGCTTATTGTTTTTCAAGAATGTTGCACTCCTGTTGCACGTAACTTCACACCAATAAATCATCAGAAATATTGATCTTTGCCAATATATTGCATCTTTACATTCGTCCTGCATGTTGTCCGTGGATTTGCCTATACTTGGTGTTCTTTGCGGTATAAAGTGCATCTAGACATGCAAAATCAATTTTACAATCGATTCAATGAACACTTGTCACTTAAATCAAACAGGATTTTTTCCAAAGTGACAACCCAAGAAAGCAAAGTAAATGGTCTCTCATTTGTAGGTTGCATTGACACCTAATGGTGGATGCAAGTAAAACAGTACCTCTTTTTTTTCTTCTCACCTGAAATTCATGCAATAAACATGTTTTGACAAAGATTTCAATTTTTTGTGGTCTATATAGCCTGCATCAAAATGAGGTTTTCAATGATGCGCCCGAAGGCACGGGTTGAAGACCCAGTCAGTGACGTCACGATATGCTAATTTGTTTAAATTCGTCATCACCATCACAAACATTTACTTTTTTTTTGCATTAAAACATGAAAAAGACCTACCTACCGACCCTTTTTAACAATTGTTTTACTGTTACTGCAAACCAAAATATTTTTAAGGATGTCCTCAATAAGCAATAGCTGTGCTAATGCCAGTGCAGTGATAAGTAGCTTCCTACCACTTGCTGTGCTGTTGCTGCAGACATTCTTTTAAATTTACAACATAAAAGAAGGTCAAACACTAACAGGTCAGGTTTCCATTTACTCAAAAACACATTTTGAATACATTGGAATCTAATCAACATAACTGAGGTGATTTAACTCAAAAGCAATGATTACGTTAAAAATATGTGTCTAAAATTATGATAAATTGTCTGTAATCACTTGCCTTTAAATAATCAAACTAATCAAAAATCACTCTAGACTAGTCGCCTGTGGTGGCACATTCACAGACCACGAACAGTCTGCTCAATGACTATGTGCTTATGTCACAAAACTAGACAGCATCTCCTCATCAGAAAAGCTGTAATCCGATTGGCTGATGCATGGAAGCACAATTGGGTTTACAAGATATTCTAACCGTCTATGGTGCTTTATATAAAGGCCAGACTTTGCACAGTCAGTCACATCTGGCTATAGGAGAGTAACTTAATAACTAATAATAGTTGTGAATAACATGGCTTTACAAAAACAACAGAACCCAGGCCATGCATTCAGTCCTTTCACAATCCTGTTTTTCACCCGTTTGCTGAGGAAAAGGCTGTGTCTGTACCTCTCTCACTCTCTCTCGTGCTGCGGTCGCTGTCAAACCCATCATCCCCAACCTCTTCCCGCCAAAAATGAGGTCAAATGAAAAAAAAAAACTCAAAGTAAAGCTATAAATAATACACAGCTACGGCAGTGAGTGCATTCTGAGAACAAGATATTTTCAGGGCACCATATCTGCACAGAAATAAAATTCTTCAGGCAGATGAAAACGTCTGTGCTGTGTTCAAAGCATTTTCTATGCATCTGCTTTTGCATTAAAAAAGTTAATTATACTAATTATAATGCTTACATTTACATGATTAAAAATAACTTAACTTCAGTCTAGCGCGAGTTTATGCACTTTAAAAACACAATCATTATAATCAGTTAAGCTATCTACACTGTATAATAAATACATCTCTTAAACTTAAATCGCACATACATCTGCACTTTGTTGTTTATGATTAGAGAATTCTCAAGAGAGAAGAAATTAGTCAACGATCATGCACAATGAACAATAAAACTCCAGTAGTTCAGTGATGACTCATCTGAATGCCTCTGATTGGACACTACATTCTTAAACTCAATGGAATAGTGTTTGATTGGTTATAACATGCAAAACTGTAAAAATGATGGATCAAATAAGCTCTAATATTAATTAGATAGTATTACTAGCCTGATGATGATGATGATAATAATAATAACAGTCTTTTCATCATCAAAGGCATCAACCATAGGCGATATATCTCTGACTATTGTCAATACACAATGCTATTCTCTATCGGCACAACCCAATCAAAATTTAGCTTCTTGACTTTCTTTATTTTACATTCCTTGACTAACATGCCAGATTCATCAGTGCACAATTAGAATGTCTTTTGTTTACAAAAATAACCAAAAATACATAAAAGTATGTATAACTATTACGTTTTAGCACGATTCAATTCATTTCTGATGGATAAAGTTAGGTTGTTGCTTTTTTCATTGAACATCCTCTTTCACTGAAAAATGTCACTTTAGAGAAATGGATTGTGAATGCGGTTTCATATTCACTGATGCAAAGCAAATGTTGTACACTTATGGCAAAGTCTCCACGTTTAAAAACAAAATAATCATGTGATGCAAATCATTCAATACAAAATATAGAGCAGGACCTGATTTTATCCATGGGGAATTGTTTGAATGGCAAAATAAGGCATTACATACCGGAATGCAGCCAAATTGTATGTGGCTTTGCTAAAATAAATGCCTTAAAAGGTATTTGACTACTGGGTAACATTACCCAATAGCTAGATGGCAGAGTATAAAGAAAGTCTTTCAGTGATGGATACAATTTTGATGAAATATTACAAACACAAACATTGTTTTCTTAGGAATAGTATGCACTGATGAATCGTACACAATAGGGCCAGGAACGTGTAATAAGAGAATAAATAAAGTCCATTTTGATTTCATGTTGGCTTTAAATACTGTATTAACAAAACCAGAAAAGAAAACACTTTATTCCACTCATTAAAACCAAAATAAGACAGGAGATAATCACAACACACTATTTTCTATACAGAAATAAGCCCTTTAATTTGAAAGTCTCATTGATTTCAGCTAGTTTTTCCACTCTCTCTCTCTCTCTCTGTCAAAGCAGCTCAGCTCTAACATGAAAGGCTCAGAATGAGGACAGAACAGCCTGCCAAATAACATTTTTCTGGAGCTGGAGGCAAGCGGCCAAAAAGAAATCTGTAAAGAAAGAGGAAAGGCAAGCGTGCATTACATTTATTATAAGACAGGCACTCTGCTCTCTCTCTTTCATTCTCTCTCTCTCTGTCTGAACACAGGCCGGCAGTATTAATACATGTCTTTAGATTGGAGACGCAGTGTTCAAATGAACAGGGGGAGAACATGACCTTCATTGGGTCAGTCGGCCCATAGATCTAGCAGCTTCAGCTGGTATGATGTAATATCTGGCAGAAAGACAAAATAAACGACCCCTAACCCAGAAAGCAGTGTTTTTTACAGGCTTATACGCAGGTGCAGTGCTAACTGGTCTTTAGCTTTTTACATTACATTAGCTTTATTCAGATCTCAGTGAATCTATGCCACAAGCAAGAGCAGGCCTTTAAAGTCAACATAATTTAAAAATTGACCATATTTATTTTCTTATTTACTTCCTTAATGGATGTTTCTGATCTTACGGAGCACATTCCAACGTTTGTATTTATAATCCATCAAAAAGTAATTACTTTCTCCACCACCTCTGTAACAACTTTTCTTTTCTGATGTCACTTAGGCCACACATGCATGCTATTGGATACTTCTTTGGTATCCCAGTTTCACACAGAAAGGTGTCGCATTACAGAAACAAAACTGGCTGACATTGCTAATTCACATATATTTCCTGATATCCAGTGCATGTTACTCGAACTCTTTAAACTGACTCACCTTGTTGCAAAGAGCACTGAACCTGCAGTATCCTGACTCATAGATGCACTGAAATTCACACCATCGCCTCTCTTATTTCCTAAACCAAGCATGGTGGAAGAGCACTGTACTAATTTGTTGCATTTGCAGGAGAAATCTGCATCTCTGAAGACTGTAATCACCAGACATGTGTCTGGATGACAAAGTCCTGCTTCATTAGATGAAAGAACAAGAAAGCAGGGATGTAATATCGCTGGTTACAGCACTGGCTTCCACTTGTATAATAGGGTGCCACAACAGTGTGGCCTTGATCTAATGCTGACCCAAACATCTGCATACCACTGAACTTAATTAAGAACATGCTTATCACCTGACCGCATAGAAATAGCAAATCCAGCAAACTTAGGTAACACTGCAACCTCAGATGAGAAGCTTCTAATGTGCAATTCTTTATCTTAAACATTAAAAACAAAGGAAAGATTCAATCAGTTAAACCTCACTACAAGGCATAACTAAACCACTTGTGCATTATTGAATGATAATAAATAACAAATTCACCTATAAATTACATTTCTGACATTATTTATTCATCTTTATATTGCTCCAAACCTGTTTTATTTTATTTCTTCTGGAGAACCAAAGAGAAATTTAGCAAATTGATCATGCTGCTCTTTTCCATACAATAAAAATTTAGTTCATAAACATTGGTTTTGTATGTCTCATAACCGATTGAAGTGCACTAATATGAATATGCACATATTCAAATAGCATGAACGATATTTATTAGTAATATGATATTTACAGTATACGGTGGCAGAGAAGATTATCCGCAAATAGTGAATTATTTTGACTTAAATCTGGTCATTTCCTCACACAAAGCTTGGAATACAAGTAATATGGACTACAGTGAGCAAACATTTGGTGTAGAAACAATTTTCACTCAAAAATTGCTAATAAATTTCACAATTATTTACAAAGAATCAGCAAGTATAATGACTTGCAAAACATACTTCAATGTTTATTAACAACTTTATAAAATAATTTTTTAGAGTGAACTTTATGATGCTTTTATGATGGATTTGTCATCATATTTGGAGATTGACAGTCCCTGTTCACCATTATTCTCCTTTCTGTCGGAACAAATGAAAGAAACTTGAAAGTCAGTTTGCGACATGAGGGTGAGTAAATGTTTTTTTAATGTAGACTATTCCTTTAAACAGTTGCGTATGACACGTGAGGTGGCACGTGCAAGTGTTTCTGGTTTTTCGAAATGTTTTTGAGCAGGTGTGTCGGCGTATTTATTTCCAAGGCTCCTCTGTCACCGACTACGTCTTTCACAGCTGATAATCCTCTCTTCTCATTTCCCTCCGAATCGAGAGCGTGTTGCACAGATTTGAAGCGTGTGACATTAATAAGAAAGTCTCTTTTTCATCAAAGGACTCCAGCAGAGCTTGTGGGGCTTATCAGAGGTGTATGTACGGCACATGTGCCCAAGAGACAGAATAAGCAGCAGGGACAGGCCTGTCATGTACATCTGTCAGTCAGTGACCTTCTATAGGGCAGGTGTGTGTAATCAGTTTGAAGACTTCAACACACTCAGTCTAGAGTAGGGGTGTGTGATATCACAATTTTTGACCGTGGATGATTAAAATGTCTCAACAATCTGCTTCGAAGAAATATCGTAGTATCATGCTACAACGCCCATTCTGTCAGTTGCAGTTCTGGTACCTCATTCTCAATATACTGTGCAATGTGACATAGGCTACATTCACATCAAATGTTACTCAGCAGTAGAGTTACACTCATGGCACACTGCAGTCACTATCACAAAAGTGCATTATTAGCATGGGTTTTAAAGCCTTGCTGGATAAACATTTTATTCGCAAGCTGTTCTGACATGCACGTTTTCTGAGCGCACACACCTGAAGCTCGCATAGCATTGATTACTGGACTAAACTATCCTCCACATCTGATTGTGCTAATACTGTCAAAAACACAAAAGGTTTACATATATGTTATGTCTAAGGTAGAAGTAAATAGTATTTAAGATGCGTGCAGGATTTAAAGTGACAGCATACTAATGGTACTAAACATGCTGCTACTTGTCATTAAAGGGATAGTTCACCTAAAAATTTTAATTCTGACATTATTTACACACTACCATGTTGTCCCAAACCTGTATTAATGAATTTAATATATATTAATTCTGTGTGCTGAATACAAATAAACATATTTTGAAGAATGTGGGTAACAAACAGTTGTTGGCCCCCATTGACCCCATAGTAGGAGAAAAAATAATATGTAAGTCGTACTGGGGACCAGAAAATGTTTGGTTAACCACATTCTTCAAACTATCTTCCTTTGTGTTCAGCACAAGAAAGACATTAATACAGGTTTGGGACAACATGAGAGTGAATAAATAATGACAATTTAAATTTTTGAGTGAACTATCCCTTTAATGTTAATAAAACAACAAAACACAGAGAAAAATCACTCACTGCTCTTGAATGAAGAACTTTAATACTGTTGCTTTAATAAGAATCAATGTATAATCTATACAGTGAAGTGCATATAGTGTTTTATTTTTTTTTATTAAGTACTATTAAGTACTACTGCTAAATACACCTACTGTTTGCTTTATTTGAATATTATATGTATTTTTAATGAGAATCTTTGTTCTTATTTTTTTTATAACAAATTTAAAGTAATGACAATGATTTTTATCTTCACCCACTTTGGCCTAAATGTCTGCCATTGTTTTTATTTTATAATTTGTTACTTTGTAAGGCTTTGTTTTTAAAAAAGGGAAATTAGTTTGGCTGTACTGCTAAGACAACTCCAAAACCAACATGACAAAGAATCCTGATGAAAACTTGATTTTTCTGGAAAATAAATTATGATGTAAAATTTTTGCCATATCGCCCACCCCTAGTCTTGAGCTGAATATCTGTTGCATCTGTAGTGATGCTAATGTGATATATTAACAGTGTGGTTCATTTTCACAAGCTGCGTTTCTGGCAGCATTACACTATGTCCTAATTAGGTGCAATCTGATAAGAATGTGATAAGCCATTTGTCTGTTCACACTGAACATAAAAATACAACGTGATGAGACACAATCAATCAAAAACAACAGCCAATAAAAACAATCATCTCTGATTGCTTCATTATTTATTTTGCCTGTGGAATTTTATCCAACCCTCTACATTGCGAGTAAATCACTCACATATGCGACTATATGTAAACAATATTCTTTGATGTATTTTCCTGTCAAAATAACGGTGTTCCTTTGGAATTCTTCAGCTTAAGAACTGCCGGTTTCTCCGGTAGTGGGCGGAGCTAATGCGCAAATGGCAATCTCATTGGCTGGCGCTCACCTATTATCATCCCTGTATTGATTTCAGCAAATCAGTTCGGACGAACGCACACAACCTGATTAACATTCATGAATTAATCCTTAGTGTGTTTTATATTGGACTTATTAGTAGAATTCGTATCATTATTATCTTAGCCCAATCTTTTTTTTTTACAGAAACACTTAATGATCAAAAAAGCACCACCACCAGTCCTAGGTTCAGTTAAAATGACTAATATGTATTCAAACATAGTTCAAGTTTTAATTCTAATTACTAAAGTTCTATTATTAAATAATACTTAATTATAATAATGCTTGACTGACTGATGTTAAGAGTGTACTTTCAGATATTAAATAAACTGTGCCATTTTACAAGCACACACACACACACACACACACACTCACATATATATATATATATATATATATATATATATATATGTATATATATATATATATATATATATATATATATATATATATATATATATATATATATCAGTCTGGCGAGTAAACAAAAAAAATTACTAGCCAATGGCGATTCAACTGCCAAGGGTTCCATAGAGGGTTGTTATCTATTCCATATTAGTGTTCCTGTAGCTCAACTGGTAGAGCATTGGGGTTCGATTCCCCGAGAACACATGATAGGTAAAAACTGATAGCCTGAATGCACTTTGGATAAAAGCGTCTGCTAAATGCATAAATTTAATTTATATTATCTAATATTATCTAATACTAATTTATATCTTATTATCTAATTTCACAATTTTCTTGTCAATGATTATTTATACGCATTACTTTACAACCAACAATATGTGAGTAGTACATGAAGGGGAAAAAAGTGAGTAACATGGAAGAGATATTTTCTGTCATGTTGTGGCAGACTATTTTCCCACATATTTATATTTCATAGAGCTGTATTTTTTTAAACTTGGACAGTAAGTTCTCTTCAGCAAAGTTTGTGGATGTTCTATCCCTGTTCAGAAAGTCAGTTGGAACTGCACACTGCTGACAGCACTGATATAGAGGAATGAGATAACAAAAGAAGAGAAAAAGCTCTGCCCTTAAGTCTAATGCACTGTCCGCCACTAAACAACAGACAGAAGAGAGGGAAGATGTGCTTGCTAGAATGGAGTTGCACCAGCGAAGAAGATCAAAAAGTATAGCTGAATTATTAAATATGCATTTTGAATCAACTACGTTGAGTAAACTTTCATTGCAAATGAATGACTATTAAAATATTACAGTTCTACAAATCCATGGCAACTCTGTACATTAAATATTGACAAAAGAATGAATAGGCTTCCTGTGTCCTTATCTAGCCAGCTATAGTCTGAACTGCCTCACAGTTTGCATATGTTGTATATTGTTTAATATTGCATCTTGTACTATACTGTATGGTGTGAAAAAAATTTATGCTGGATATTGTAATATCGTACAAATAGTATTGTATATTGTTTTTGTACACATGCACTAAAAGATTTATTCTTCAGGAAATAATCCAGAATTCTGAATTCTGTATACAGGACATAACTTCATTTTACATAAAATAAATTGTTTCCATTTTCATTTATTGAGAGGTTGTGAAACCTCTTTACACTATTTAGTTTATATACGTACTATGTTTGTCCCTTTTTTATTATTCACTTTTTGTCTGTACTAAATCCAAAATGAACTCTCACAATAAGCTAGTGGTGGGCAGTATGACCAAAAATTTATATCACAGTATTTTTTTAAATTATACCGGTTTCACGGTATATGACAGTCTAAACCACATTTTCTACTTACTGAGAGAGGAAAGAGGCTACTGCAGTAGATTGACTTAGAATGCTCTATTTTATACAGTCATGATGAGGGAATATTGTAGAAAGAAATCCACTCTAAATAGTGATGAAACACGACCCATTAATGCAGTCACTCCCATTTATAATCACAACATTGTCTGATAAAATCAACATGCATGTACAGCAGATGCATGTTTAGAGGCTATGCAGTGGTTTTGGCTATATTACTTTTATGTCTCATGCAGCACACTTCCTGTGTCTGAGTGACAAAAAAAATAAATAAAAAAAATATAAGGAGAAAACAAACACAAAACCACCCCTACCAACAGGTGCACACCATTAACAGACAAACTATGCTCTATTTATAATTCCAAACACTCAGTAAGCAACAGGTACTTGGAAACTCTGTTTTGTACTCTTTTTATTTATTTTTTTGACGAGTCGGCTGCGGTACGGCCAGCTGAAAGCAATGCTTCTCTGCTGCTCAATGCACAGAACAGACACAGAGAGAGACGATGCTGTGCTGGGAGAGTCTCAGCACTGGCACATCTTCCAACTGAATAGCTAAAGTTTATCCAAAAAAAGTAGCTAGGTTTGTCAGTATATATATTCTATGAAAAAAAAGCCGCTAAAAGTGTCTGAAGGTTGCTAAATCTAGCGCTGAAGTTGTGCTCGTGTGTGTAAGGCACGGGAGCTGATGGCAGCAGGCAGTGGATATGTGAATACACACTTAGTAACAGAAAAAGCCATGTCCTCGCCACAGTGCAACAGTGAAAAGAGACCCCTCTCAGACGCGTTCCGAACATTATTTAAACGACACCGGTATTGCAGTATTTGAAAAATGTATGTCATAATAAAAATAAATTCTGGTATTCGGTATGAACCGGTATACCGCCCAGCACTACAATAGGCCTCTTTACATAAAGACAGATATATAAGCATATCCAACTTAATGTTTATATACTTTATCTTTAAGACCCCTTTTAAAAACACTTTTTGTGATCCATGCTGCATTCAGTCAAGCTCCAGCTAACTAGAACACAAAAACATGTCATGTTTGAACAGATCCTAAACTACCACTAGATGAACTGTCCAAAAGACTTCAAGCAAGTCTGGTTTGTATAAAGGGAAGTCTCTCTATAAATAAACCCTAATGGGAGAAGAGGTTTTAGAGACCCACCACAAAACTGCACCTCCCACTGTGAAGATGCAGACCTGACCTCATATGAATCCTCTCATTAATATCCTTCCTGCAGTCACTACTTGCAGCTCTGATAAAAAAGACGAGTCTTACGCAACGTGCCCTCAGAATGACACATTATATGACACACATGAGAGCAGAGATAACACACAGGTAAGCCACAGAGGTCTCACTTCCTGCCACACAGCTGCTGCTGATGTGGGGGTGCTTCCTCTGGCATCACGAAATAGATGACAAAGAGAGAAACAGTAGTATTATGACAGGAAGCAGTGCTTGGGGCGACAGACAGGGTTTTTTTGTGTTGTTCTTTTTAAATGGGAGTCTTAGTGAAGGGTCATTGTATTTTTCTTCTTCTTCCTGTTGGCCTAGACAGGCCAGCAGTTTAGATTTTACCCTGCTGACATTTTAAATGGATGCATCACAAATGTTTTATTTTTATCACTGTATTTTCATGTGCCAGAATATGTTTTCGGGTGAACTTCTTATCTTTATTTAAAGGAGTCATACCCTCATATTACCTTGGATACCTACTGCTGTATTATAGTCTTTCAGGCCCTTCTAAAAAAGAAAAGTGGAAAAAAAATAAACACAAAGCTCCTCAGACCCTTATTTCTGTAGGCATTATTGTCTCGCGAGATCTGATAATGATATTTTAGCATATCATTACAAACTGACATCATGGCGCAAGTTGTGAATGAACGCGACTGGCTTCCCGGCCAGTGTATAAGTATGAGGCGCTGTTTAGGGTTTAAATCAAACTTCATTCACGCACACATATGAAACACGCTTGCATATATACTAAGTGGTCACACATACATGTATATGAACTCACGCACATAACGTTACTCATATGAGACACGAGCACAGCACACACACACAAATATAAGACGAGCACAGCACACACACACAAACTAGACGGCGCCTCATATATAAGCGTTAGGCAACAAATAAACAATAACCGAATTTTTGCAAAGTACGTTAGCAGCCATTCCCCATACCTCGAAGCTAATACTCCTGCCAGTGTTGTGCCTGAACGTGTTCATTGAACGATAGTTCATGAACTCGTTCATATTTTGGGCGAACATGAACTGAACGTACCGCATTACTGCCTGATGAACGTTACTGTGAAGTCGTTCATTCTGGTGTCTGTGAACGCCATGCTCTCTCTCAGTTTAACTTCGTTCAGTAGGATGCCAGATTTCTATACAGCCTTCCAGGCGAAAACACACCTAAAACACACCGTAAACCGGCCTTAATATGTAGCGGAAAAAACACCCAATCTGGCAACGCCAGACTCTCTTAATCAAACTCGTTCATCAAAATGAACAAATCTTTTTTCGAGTCATTTCGTTCACTTAAGGGGCTTTAAATGTTACTATTAACTGGCAAATTATAAAGCAGTCAAAAGTCCGTTTTTGCAGTCAGTTTACAGGGAACATAAATAATTACTTCACCACGAGTCTTTCGTTTATTTGTCTAGTGACAGACGCAATAGCATAAAATAGCCGCATTAGCAGTTATGCTGTTTGTTACACACAGTAGAGCAATAAAAAACACAGTCTTACCGTTTCAATTGCAGGCAATTTTGTTGGAATGGCGCTTCTCCCAAGCTTCGATGCCAACTTCGCCTGATATTGCCCCAAATTTGTGAAGGATTTCAGCGTACAATGTGTTTAGCACAAACACGTAACGATAAGCCAGTGGGAAGGGTTGAAGGAACGGCTTCATTAAAAATGAATTTAATCCACTGGTCTCTGATAGGTAGGTCCGTTCTTGGTAGAGAAAACACATTTACATGTTGATTCTGGCAGTCAACCACAGAGCAACTCACGTGTGCACTAGTTCCAGCGTCTTTCTCGACTGAATATGAGGGGGAGAGGGGAAGGGCGAGCTTCCTGCTGCGGGGGCCATATATGGTATATCCTGCCCCGTCTTGACGTCAAGACGAGGAAGAACTCAAAATCTCGTATTTGAGTGCACGTGCACGTGGGCTATTTTACAAACCCTGAGGTAAACAAACGCTTCACTTTTAAATATCGGCTTCCCGGCCAGTGTATAATCGTTAGGCAATCATAACATATGTTGATTCTCGTGGAAAAGTGCAAATTGTGGGTCATGACTCCTTTAATAGTAATAGGTGTGTGATATGCAGCTATAATGTGGCATTTTTCTGGATAATGAAGGCATATAATGCCAAATAAATCAAATGTTCAAGTATTCATGGTATAAAAACAGCCAACACCACATTATCATTCTTAAAACTCACATGTACACTATCGTTCAAAAGTTAAGTTAAATAAATGCAGTTTGTTTAATTTTTTTTTTACTATTTTGAACTTTCATACTAATCCTTTTATAGTATTTCTGATCAAATAAATGTGAGCAAACATTTAAACATTTAAACACTTTTGAATAGTACTGCACATAGCAGAGAACCTATATGTGAAAGTAATGCCATAAACCTATACAAATTATTGATTTTAACCACACACAAAAAAGTTGCACGATTCACACACCACAGTAAACATTTAGATGTTCATACAGCAGCAGAATTTGGTTGTCAGTTCTGTTTAGAGTGCTAAATACAGTTACGTTCATACATATTTCAAATTTTCAGGAGTCACAAAATTTTTGAGGGGAAGTTCCACATCACTGACAAGCGTATGACATACAAATGCAAGCGCAAGCTTCATAGTTTAAACTGTATATTCCAGTTAGCACTTATTTTCCTTGAGTGTGGAAACCCAGTATATTACTGATAGCACTGCATACAATTATTACAGCAGTGTGAAGAGAAGAAATAAAAAGGGCAATGACAATCAAATGTATTCTTGTTTTACAGTATAAAGGTTGCAACCTTATTTTCCCATGACTCTATGGAGTTCTTTAGGCTGAGGACTATACTAAGAAACCAGAATCACAAGCAAGCACTGACACAAATCAAAGCCAAATGTGCAGAGGAGGGTTTAGGTGAAGTCATGTCCCACACCCACCCATCAGCCGGGCTTCATTACTCACAGAGACAGTCCTTTCAGAGCCGCCCCAGGCCATCCCTGTATATGCTGCTGTCTATGATTGCTGCTATTAAGCAGCCAGCTGCGCTGCTGGCAGTGAAAGATGTGTACTGCTCTTAATGTACCACGAGTCTGTACCACTTCACTCACACTGTCTCTGCACAAAATACACATGGATGATACTTTGCCCTCTGCATTGCCAACACTAAATCTGACAGGACTGGCAAACTCAATGTCCTGAAAACGTCATATGACACATGATACTATAGCAGCAGAGAGAGTATTTTACCCTCAGGCTTATTTTTATAACTTGTCAGAAAGCAACTAAGCAAAGGTCACAAGAAGTGAAACATCTTTAACCAGCAGCACCACATAAACATAGACAGAACCTAGATAAACAGAAAACGCGAGATTAATTATTATGGAATACTAATAATAATAATTATTATAAATATTATATTTCTGTCTTACAGATGATGATGATAATACTCTCATATTATTGTACATTTATCATTATTAATATCTCTAAAACAGAACATTGTATAATAAAAATGAACTTAATAATTAAATTCATAATTTAACAAAATTCAAGATAAGACCCCATTGCAACATGTTTAGTTGATACTGGATACACTTAAACAATTTATAATCGATGACTGCTGAAAACTTGTGTTCATTCAAATGGTCTTATGCAAACTTAGTGACTAGAGATCGGCCGATATGGGTTTTTCTATAGCCGATGCCGATGCCGATGCGGATGTTTAGAGGTCAGAGTCAGCCGATGGCCGATTTTTAGGGCCGATATCTTGATGTTTTCCCCTTCATTTGCATGCTGAAATGTCACACTAATTATATATATATATATATATATATATATATATATATATATATATATATATATATATATATATATATATATATATATATATATATATGTCAATCATTTACATAAAAGTTTTAGAGCATTTATTAAGCAGAATTTTTCACGTTTGTTGGAACATAAATGTAAACTTAAATACACATTTAAATAAAAGATAAAATTTATAAATAAAAATCAATTAAACTGAAAAATATAAAAAATTTCACTGGTTCACTGACTGCGCAGCACAGCCACAAGCACCACACTTTTTTGGCATAATTTTATTTTTAATACTATAGTGTCATTTGAAAACATTGCAATTGTGTTTTAAAATACAACAACAAGCACCACGAAACCATTTAAAGAGGCGCATTCAGCGTTCTCCTTGACGGGAAACAATCAACAATGATCTCAAACGTATTGCGCGCTCTCTCCATTTTATCAAATGATCATAATCACATCTATTCATTTTACAGTCCTGCTACTAGCATTTTAAAGCAGCACTTTCCACCGCACCAATAACACGGGGCTGCCCGCCGACGTGCCTGACTTTAAATCGGCGCTACTAAACATGGATATCAGCTGATGCCGATATATTAAAAAATGACAAATATCGGCCCGATATATCGGTCGACCTCTAATAGTGACCACATGGTAAACATTCTCTAGGTGTTAGCTGATCTGTTGCTATGCCACATAAGAAACACTTAACCAATTACTATGTGTTATCAGCGCAACAGCTGTTCGGCAAGATCACAAAAAGACTAAAAATAACAATGTGTGTTATACAATATCCATTTCACCATCTGAACTACCAAAACTTTGCTCTTTAATCAGCGTTTACAGTTAAGATTATAAGGAGAACTCATATTACTCGCTGTACTGTCCAACAGCAGAAAACAGAAAGGGAAGAAAAGGTTTTTGTGTGTAAGGCCTCTAACACACTCTTTTCACATCATAATAATCAAGCCAAAACATTGTAGCCAAACCATTTATTAAAGTCACTCATGTGGGCTGATGAAAATAATGGGTTTGAAGATTATAATCCACAGCGTTGTTCCTTCTACGGAGTGACTTCATCCCTAGTACACAATAAACGCAGACAGCTTTCACTAAACAAGACAGCGGGGCATGGGTCTATGCATTTATCAGCATTAAAGATCGCCCTTGAGGCTACGTGGCAAGCAGGGCTAAACACAATTAAGCCATCAGAGAGTTGGCCAAATAAGCGTTGTTGTGTAAAATATAACGATGGACAAAGGAGATTTACAGCATGTCGTAAATGCATGACGGCCTTGTGAAGCATGTGCAGGAGGAGCTGTGACAATGGAACGAGCATCCACAGTCATCTCTAATAATCAGACAGGAAGACAGACAGTTGCAAACAAGTTGCACCACATCTGCAACAATGTGAACTCACCTCAAACAGACAACCAACAGGCACACAAATAAATGGTCTTTTGAATGGTAGTGGATATACCAAAAGTTAATAATATCACAAACAATTACGATTCAACAATTAAAAATTATTCATGAGTTTGAACATGATTTGAGATGTTTGGCTAAAGAAACACAAATCATTCACAAATGGGACTTCACTGCATGTTTCTTGTTGCATTCAACTGGGAATAACTGTACAATCCAATGATGTGCAGGAAAACACTGAAAAAAAACCATGTCCAGGTCATATCCAGCTAAAAGATCCAGTGCTCCAATCTGAACACAGGAGAAAACAATCAGCTAGCTCAGGCTGGGGCACATATATCAACAGACCTTCAGAGAAAGGCCAAAGTGTGCAGCAAAAACAGAGAGAGAGAGAGAGGAAGTGCTGAGTAAGGGGATTTGGTTGCAATAAACTCTCTTCCAATGGCAGCCATAAATAATGGAGCTGTGAAGGCAACTGTGTGTGAGCTTGGGACACAAGAAACTTAAAAGAGGGTAAGACGACAGCAAAATAACAGCTTTCAAAGAAGATCAGAGAATAACACAATTAAGCAAGGCTTGTGGGTTAATTGCGGTTTGGTCAGGCGTTGAGTAAAGTAATTAAAGGGATAGTTCACCCAAAAATGAAAATTATGTCATTAATAACTCACCCTCATGTCGTTCCAAACCAGTAAGACCTCCATTTATCTTCGGAACACAGTTTAAGATATTTTAGATTTAGTCCGAGAGCTCTCAGTCCCTCCATTGAAGCTGTGTGTACGGTATACTGTCCATGTTCAGAAAGGTAAGAAAAACATCATCAAAGTAGTCCATGTGACATCAGAGGGTCAGTTAGAATTTTTTGAAGCATCGAAAATACATTTTGGTCCAAAAATAGCAAAAACTACAACTTTATTCAGCATTGTCTTCTCTTCCGTGTCTGTTGTAAGACAGTTCAAAACAAAGCAGTTTGTCATATCCGGTTCGCGAACAAATCATTCGATGTAACCGGATCTTTTTGAAACAGTTCACCAAATCGAACTGAATCGTTTTAAACGGTTCGCTTCTCCAATACGCATTAATCCACAAATGACTTAAAGGCCATGTTGCAGGTTAACCACCACTTTCGATTAATGGGTACATAAATAACTCAAGATATGTATATCATTTTTAAAATGTCTCAAAAATGGTCTTAAAGACCTATTTTTTAAGTTTTTGGTATTAACGTTTTTTTAATGCAACTTGGTGATGACGTCACGTTGGGGAGAAGTCGAGGAAAGGTAGCCTCAGTCTAGTATGATGCCGCGTTCCAGGCAACCCGTAACCCGTGTTTTTCCAGCCTCAAACCCGTGAAAGTGCACTGGAACTCGTGTCTCGTACTAGATCGATGTACTCAGAGTACCGAGGTCACACAGCACGCGAAACAACGATGACAGCCCCTACGAATAATACTGCCTACGGATGCAGTGTTTATGCAAGCGGTACACGTTGAAATAACGATTTTAGGTCAATGTAACGTTGCAATAAAATAAATAATGTAGTTACAATTCCTTGCTCTCAGAAAGTTTGGCGTAACTTGCCTGGAATGGTACAAAGTCGTTAGTAGTGGTATGAAATAGTGATTACGAGCTCAAAAACCTGCCTGGAACGCAGCATCAGATCTAACGTTATAGCGATTGACTGGGATGAGGAAGAGGTGGGAAGAACCAACATGTATGATGACCTGCAGCTGTGTAATTTCGAACCTGCCAGACGTGAGAGGGCAAATGAGGAATTGCCAAGAACTGATGTTCTTCAAAGCTTATTAAATGCATGGTCCGAGGAGAATGAGTGGAGAGTTGGTGAAGTGTCCTGGTGAGTTGCTATCATTTAGCATCGCAGCAATGAGCACTGGAGCTAGTCTACAAGCAGCAGTGCACAATAACGACACACACACATATACATATACATATATATATATATATATATATATATATTTATTTATTTTTTTTACTGTCATTGAGTAGCACCGAGTGAAAAAAATCAACGTTTTCTTTATATCTAGTGGCAGTGATCATGACGTTAGTTCAGATAAGTACCGGTAACCTTTGTCATAGTGTCGTAGAACTCGTAAACTTTGTCTTTGTCATCTAGAAATAGAAGGCATCATGCTAACTATATGGACGTTTCTAAGGGTTTATCTCTTCCTCCGATGAAAATGTTGTTGCAAACGTAGCCGCGTGTCTGTCGCTGTGTTTGGCAGGTGCTTGTGTGGGCGGTGCTGTCCCATGGAAACCGAGCTGAAAAGCTTGTGCTGTAGGGGAAGTGAGTGCGTTTGGGTTGCTGTTGGTCGATCTCTCTATCTATCTGTTTGTCTATCTATCTATATATGTAGTCTATCTATCTATATATATCTATGTATTTATCAATTTATCTATAATCTGCGCTATATGAATACTCTCTCTCTAGTCACTCTCAATGCTCTCAAGGCGTGCTTTGGTAAATTCTCTCCCCAACGTGACGTAATGCAATGCAATGTGGGGGAAAGGAGACCAATGTAAGATAGTACCTACTTTTTCGTATTATATTCCGTTTTGTGATACCCAACAACATAAAATACAATGGATAACAGTTTAAATGTTTATTACCAACAAGCAAATTGCACAAATTCGTAAAGAAATTAACCTTGCGACACGGCCTTTAAGCTGTTAACTTGTTTAATGTGGCTGACACTTCCTCTAAGTTCAAACAAACCAATATCCCGGAGTAATTCATGTACTCAAACAGTACACTGACTGAACTGCTGTGAAGAGAGAGATAAACACCGAGCCGAGCCAGATAATGTCTCGTTCATGAGTCAAGAACCGGTTGCATCAGTTTTCGGATCACCAGTAGTTCTTTCTGACAGTTCGATTCAATAAACCGGTTGAAGAAAACGGTTCACCGGTTCTTTTTCGCTCGATGTAATGGCGTCATTGGCGATGACTGCAAGCCTTCGGTTTACCTGGGCTCATAACATTAGCACAGAATCAGTTCAGAATCAATCACCAAAAGAATCAGTTCGGTTCAGACGCTCTGTGTGTCGGTCTGCTTCACGCTGAATCACACATGCGCAGTATCATCAGCTCCTCGGTTCTCGAATCAGACACGTCTGACAGAAATGGTTCTTGACTCGTGAACGAGTCATTATCTAGCTCAGCTCGGTGTTCATCTTCAGTTCTCTCTTCACAGCAGTTCAGTCAGTGTACTGTTTGAGTAAATGAATTATTGGTTTGATATTGGTTTGTTTGAACTCAGAGGAAGTGTCAGCCACATTAAAAAAGTTAACAAGTCATTTGCGGATTAATGTGTATTGGAGACGCGAACTGTTTAAAACGATTCAGTTCGATTTGGTGAACTGTTTCAAAAAGATCCGGTTACATCGAATGATTCGTTCGCGAACCGGATATGACAAACTGCTTTGTTTTGAACTGTCTTACAACAGACACGGAAGAGAAGACAATGCTGAATAAAGTCGTAGTTTTTGCTATTTTTGGACCAAAATGTTTTTTCGATGCTTCAAAAAATTCTAACTGACCCTCCGATGTCACGTGGACTACTTTGATGATGTTTTTCTTACCTTTCTGGACATGGACAGTAGACTGTACACACAGTTTCAATGGAGGGACTGAGAGCTCTCTGACTAAATCTAAAATATCTTAAACTGTGTTCCAAAAATAAACAGAGGTCTTACGGGTTTGGAAGAACATGAGGGTAAGTTATTAATTAGATAATTTAGCAAATTGGGCGATCTAACCCTTTAAGTTGTTATTAAGCTGTTTGACAACTGTAAAAACCCATCAGAGCCAGAAGAGTGTAAAGTGTAAAGAATGGAGGAAAAAATATTTCCTGGTTTTAAAAAGCAACACAAAAAGAATGGAGAATTCTAATTCACAATGACAGTGCATGGTTTTTCTGAACATCGGCATGGTCAACATACTTGAGTGTAGTCTACTGACTACATAATTATTATCTCTCTCCAGTTAAATCACACAGAAAATAAAGGTTGAATCACAAATTTTGTGTAATAATCCATCCAAAGACAGATAATGTAATTGTAAACATGCGGTTCCAGTCATCCTAAATATGGTAATAGCTACGACCTAGTTTACCTGAACACTGTTTACTGTACCTGTCAAAGTTTGGAATCATTAAGACTTTTTAATGTTTTTTTAAAAAAGTCTCTCTTGCTCATTTTAGCTGCAGTTATTTGACTGAATATTCAAAATATTATATTTTCAAATATATTATTATTAAAATAACAGTTTCAATATATTTTAAAATTTAATTTATCTCTATTAGGGATGCTCATTTTAACTGGTTAACCGACTATGAGAATTTTGACCAATTAATACAATCAGTTAAACAGTTCAAAAAGTCATTAATTTTTTTTCTGTGGTGGTGTTGGTGCAGTGGATAAGACACATGCCTTTGGCATGAGAGACCCGCGTTCGAATCCACTGTGTGACACCAATGTGTCCCTAAGCAAAACACTTAACCCCTAGTTGCTCCAGAGGTGTGCGACCTCTGACATATATAGCAATTGTAAGTCGCTTTAGATAAAAGCGTCAGCTAAATGAATAAATTTAAATGTAAATGATCTATATTAGTTCTCCTCACTCCACAACAAAACATTTCAATTTAACAGTAGCCTATTTAGAAAAGAACAAGAATTAAAAATATAAGAAGATATAAATGAAAAATTAATTTAGGCTAAAGCGAAACTGAATCCAACATTGGGTCTCTCATTCGACACAAAATCAAATGTTTCTGAATTTGCAATGTATTTGAATGCTAAAATATTATTTATTATGTACCTCACTCGCATTCCAATATCCATATGAAACAAAATGTTTTACATGACATCATGGCGGTACGGTGATAATGCTTAGTGGCACACATTTTACTACATATTTAAACTAAGCAGTGTGTTTTCTACCATATGTCTGACTGACTGTATTTTATTATGATAATGAACAGGCTGCATTGTCAAGGTAGTAATGCTTAACCGTGTGCGCGCATGTGGCATTTTTCTTCTCACAGTGGAAGCAACTACTCCTTTTAGTCATAAAGATCATCAGCATTGTAAAAGGTTTGTTTTATTTATATACATTCACAATAAAAAAACTAATCTTTGTGGTTTTGTAAAATAGGCCTAAAGAAAAATAGGATTCCACTTTCTGCTGTCTGTTTCCTTTTGCGCAGCACAAAATGAACCAAAACTGCATACTAGGCTACTTGTTTTTCTTTTGTTTTCTTAATTAAGTAAAAATATCTTGTATAGGCATGTTTATTTGTTATATATATATATATATATATATATATATATATATATATATTCATGTGACACTGAAGACTAGAGTAATTTTTTTTCACACATTTACAAAACAAAATAATGTTTTAATGAAAATATTTCCTTGATTTTGTTATTATGAAGTAACCACTTCATCTGCATTGCTGCAGTCATGCAGTCATGCTGCTGTCTGTCGTGCCTTACAGCACCCTTTAGCTTAGACTAAATTCACAATATAACAACCTCTTGTACCTTATACCTTAATTAAAATCCATTTAAAAAACAGCAGGAATAGAATAGATGCTTATGTTTTTAAAATTTTATAAGGAAAAAAAACACACACATGCCTAGCAAATGTCATGCATATGAAAAACTTCCTGGTTGCTCAGCAAGTGGCTCACAAGTTTTCAGTGTGCCTAAGTGCATTATGACATTTGCTGGGTCGTCGGTCTGTGCATGTGTGGGCGCTATGACAACCGTCCTGTGTGCCATACTAGGTTTTCTCTTTGAACTCTTTTATCGTGTGTGCCTGGCTCAGATGGCGCTGTGCTGCTGCTCACGTTACATAATCAAACAGTGTGAGCCATGAAACATTTACAATTCTTGCTCACTGCCTTTCCGTCTCTTATAAAGGATGTCAAACCCTCTGTTATTTTCCGGGGGTTTTTCAGCAAGCCTTCTAAACAAATAATGATCTTATTGTCAGATGTGAGCCGTTGATCTGAGAGACATCCAAACCCCAAATCATCTCAGCAACATAAAAGATCCTGTTTTATTGCCTCCGCAGAGCTTTTGTTCCACTTTAAATACTCCACAGCTGCAGCTCAACGCACAGCGCACAGCGCATCTCTGACTCAAAGATCTTGGTAGGAATGACTCACCAGAGCTGGCCACTGGATCTGCTTGGCTTTTGTTCCTTGCAGCTGGGCACCCTCCTTCCTTTTGGCCCAAACCAGCTGATGTTCCAGCAGAAAGATCTGGAAGTCTTCGTTCACCTTGACCCACTCACGCTTATCCCACTCGAGGTCGTCAAACTCAACGTACACCTGCAGAAAGAGCAAAGAAAAGGGTTTACGATCTGAGCACTCATCGTGTAGAGCCCACGTTAACCTCAAGCTATACAAGGCTATACAAAGGGTGTGGGAAAAGTGTTGATGTGGAACATTAAGGACTTTCACGTGATTCACATCAAAGTTACCCACTGCACTGAACTTTAATGAGTGAAGCGTCAAGATCCAGAACTAGCCCTGGGTAAGTGTTGTGCCAGATCAAGCTTTGTACAACATGTAGTAATTGATATACAATTTCAGCCTTGATGTTGTTTGCTGATGAAATTTTGAAGCCCAACTAATATTTACCAGACAGTTTGCGTGAATAAATTTAGAGTTGACAAAATTAGTATTCTAAAAAATAAGGTTGTTACAATACCAAAATTTTAGACTGCAGTAAAAAAAAATTCCAAGTGCTTCCACATTAATGACGATTCATTAGTGCAGTGTTTCCCAAATGAGACATCACAACTGTATGGGGTTCAAGATCTGATTAAAAATGGATTAAATAATTATATAGAATGTAAAATAAAAAAATTAGTAGGCTACATAATGATCATGTAGCTTAGTGTGATTTTCAAATCAGTGGCTGCAATTTAATTAAAGAACTGTTTAGCTTGATGTGCTGCGTTTCAGGGTGAAGTGCACCACTGTGTTCATCTACTGAATTTTAAATGCAGTGAATTCTATCTCTGCATGTGCTGAGAGTTTAATGTACAACATGTGCTGGGTTTACTTTATTTACACATTAACATTTTTTTTCATTTTTAGAATTAAAACATAATGATTAAATAATAATAGTAATTATTGTTATTCAGTTTGATTGAATTTCTAAAACTCCAGTGTAAAAGTAATGTGACTGAGACACAATCATAACTACAATGTTTAAGTCTATTTTAAAGTCAAGGTATAAATAAAACACTTACTAAAAACTTATTTTTTTTTAAATCTATTAACCTGCATGTCATTTGACCATTAACCGATACAGATAACCAAGAATATGTGAATATGCCATTCAATTATTGAAATATTAACTTTAAATCTCACTGGGTATTTGGTGCTCAAACAACAATTACAGTTAACACTTCAGTAATAATTTTCAGTGTAATTTCACAGCAATAAAACCTCAGTGACCTTAAATGACCTCATTTTGGTTTGATTTCATGGACAGACATGGTCACTGCAGACCAACTGAATGTCCAGCCTTTCTCACAGTCACAGGACTAAAACCACATCTTGGCCCCATTCTTGTCCTCAACTGTGAAACAACCCATGGTTATTTGATTCAAAGCAGGACTTTTGTGTGTCTGTGAGACAAGAGGGAGAACATGTTTGAGCTGCTGATGTTTTCAACATACGCAGCATGTCATAACAACAGCATGTTTCTGGTCTGTCAAAGTCTCCTCTTTCCCCATGTGTGTGTGTAAGGTGGGCATAGCGTGATAGGCTGGAGAACTGGTTTCCAAAAAATAAGCCTGAGGTTTTGGTACTATTTTTGAGTCTGTATTCAAACTGGAAAAATTGCTCCTGCACTGGACAACATCTGTTGACAAATACAATCCTGCGCTCAACATTTTTAAAGTGTGTACAGAAAGTGTCCAGCTGATGATTTGAAACACACAGATCTAGAGCTGAGAGCTGTGGGAATCATCAGTGTGAGTGAGTCAGCCGAGAGCACATTGCACAACCCCAGTGCTGAGCAACGTGCAGTAACAGGAGCTGGTTTCATAATGTGGATTCATACCAGAAATGATTCACTGACTCTGCCTCTTGTGGTTTTCTCACCATGACTAGGGTTGTGAGGATCTAATGAGTGTCTTAAGAAGAGTGAAAAACAGACCTGTCAGGACAGATTTCACATCTGGACCCCTCTGTTATGTGTAGGCTAAGCTAAAGAAAAAAGCCAATTCTAAAGCATTGCTTGAAGCAATGTCCTATCCCACTACCCCTATCAACAATAATAACACAGTGCTGTTTTATAGAGTAACCCAACGACCAATGAATGAATAAAAACAAAACAATTTATCACATAAACAAGTTGAATGGAGCTTGCATGTGCACAAGTAGCTTGGCACTCTGGCCATTTCTTAAAGGCCTTTTTCACACCAAAAAAGATAACTATGAGGATAACTACATTAGCATCCACACCAACACACGATACCTTTGTTAATTATAAGCACATGCTGAAGTTTTTTGTCTGCTGCTCTTATGATCATAAAAATAAATATTTATAGTTATAGTTATCGTGCTTGGTGCAAACATCCATATACCGGCTCCAAGTCAGACACCCTCCTGCAATGCAGGTCTAAGGAATCAGTCTGATCATTTGAAAATTATTATCACACCTCTACTCAACAAGACATACAATTTGAACTATCATTTAAAGCTGCACCAATATTAAGATCAATTTAAAGCCATATACCATTTCATCAACAATAAATTCAAAATAAACAACAAAAGACTAAAATCAGCCATTTTAAATGCTGCTTATTAATTAAGTCCATATTTAAAAAAAAAAAAAAAAGCTTTGAGCAGTAGATCAAAAAAGTAAGGTAAATTGTCGAAAATAAATAAATAAATGACAAAACATCCACAATTAAATATCTATTATCGCACAAACAGCGCAAAGCCCAAGTATAAGCAATAGCAATAGTGATGATTAGTCAAATTTAATCCTGGCCAAACTGGGATGTTGTCCAGCTTGGATATTGTATTTTCACAATGCATCTCATTTTATTTGGGTTTCTGATGAATATCATTGCTACAAGATAATTACCTCATATTGTGTAAATCTGCTGACTGCTGCTTCGGGATATAGACATTTTTTTTACAAGTTTTATTGGCATCTATGGTTCCATGAAGAACTTTTAACATCCAAGGAAACTTTGCCATTAACAAAAAGTTCTTCATAGTTAAAAACACAAAATGGTTCTTCTATGCCCTTGCTGTGAAAACCCCCTTTTGCCTTATTTTTAATATGTAACTTCAACATTGTTTTTCTGTTAATCATTCCTATAACCTATAAACCTATTCATTAAAAGTAACATATATTATTGCTACTTATCTCCCCACCTCCAAAATGACCAATATAAACATTTGAAGTCTGTGAAGGCCAAAAATGGCTAGTCAGCTTACTACATTTTTAAACACCACCTCTGTGTGTGTGTGTGTGTGTGTGTGTGTGTGTAGGCATGTAAAGTCCAGCCTTCATTCCTGTAGTGACACGTGACCGAGGCTTCTCCTCTCCCCTCCCCCCGTCTTGCTGACCCCTCCCTCCCATAATCCCCTTCACAGCAGGGATTATAGAGGATGGCTTCCCTCATTCGCCCTCTCACTGTTTTAGAATGAAACATTAACTTCATATTGTGTTTCTGCTGAAGCAACCCTCTAAGTTGATTCTCCGCAGCTGGCTAGATGAAAAATTCACTCTCATTAAAAATTGACATGGGGCAGAGGGCCATAATGAGTGTGTGTGTAGGGCACAGTTACTTCTTATGCTGGTTATTCAGGCAGTGACCTGTAGGCCTGAGGTTCTGGTATAGGGCTTGAGCGCCGCGTTGCATTCTGGGACGTGGCAGCCATGTTGATAGCCTCGCGAGTCGCGAATATAAACATACAGCAAGTTGAACGAGAAGAAGCAGAGTTGGGAGAAAGAAAAAAGATGTTAAAATCGCGAAAAGGTTGTGGGATTTATAGGGATACGCTAAATAGGGATGCCAGAGACCGGTATGTGGACAAAATCAGCACTATTAACGGTTCGGATCCATATGAAATTCCCAACAAATAGTGGAGTACCGACGACGACTTGCTGCCACAATTTTGCATTACAGATATCTTCGGCTACCTTGTTTGTTTTGTGAGCGCCTACACTTCAGAATAGTTCCGAAGCTATAAGTCATTGGAGTCTCATGTACAGTTCACAAATAGATGGATTCAGGAGTTGCAGATCATAAAGCCGGCAAACACTATACAGTAATCCGGACAAAGGTAAGCTGCGCTCTACCTAGCTGCTAGTTTAGTAACTGTTAGTGCTAAAAACCATTTACACATGGACTTTTAACTGTGTTTCAAAAGTGTAGTTAGTAGCTGTCAACACTTTCCCGCTCTCTTCCCGTTTGAATATTTTCCTGTAAAATATCCCGTTAGCCCTTCAATCGGACCTGTCAAGTCTCTGTGCCATTGTCCTGTTGCTACTCCTTGCCATTCCAGCGAACAGATGTTTTCAAAGCATTGTTTTGCTTACTTGAAAGCAACCTTGGCGTGATGTTGGGCTTTTTAAGATAGCGTGGTTGTTGTGAGAGCACGAGTTCATGCCAATCTGTAAGCAGTCATGTCAGACCTAGCTTCACAAATCGCTTAACATTAGTTAATGCAGCAGTCTTGTAGTACGAATTTTTTTATGTCAGCAGAGGGAGAGCAACAGAAAGATGAATGTTGAAATTTCTCGTATTTTGGATGAGTAACCCGGGAAATTTCCCTTATTTTCAATGTTGACTTAAGCTATATAAATGAATATTCAGATGTTATGGTCTCCGTGGTCGCGCCTTCAAGCAGGAAAGCGGTGGAAAGTTAATCCATTCTCATTTTATTTTCCCCATGGCGATTATATGTTGCGCTGTTACACCCCACAATACAGCAACGGTTTACCATGGTTGAAATAGATTTTTAATTTATCAAATTAAGACACACGGATGAGAGGGAGAGGGAGTACGTCTAAACACTGCGCAGTAGTCCGAGTAGCAGTAAAGGAGGCCATCAACACGGGGGCCATGCCAAGTTATGACGTCACAACGCCCAAGCCCTATTAGTGAGAGGCTGGCATACACCACTGCCACAAATAGTACACCAGTAATTAGGGCTGCATATTTCATTGCAATTAAAGCAAAATCCCAAGTATGGCAAGTGCAATTATCAACAACAAAAAAAGGCTGCAATTTTATTAAATAAATATAGACTGTGTGTTTGAGAGTAAAGTGTGACACTGTTTATTGACGTGCATACAGCTCATGATCCAGTGTTTTCAGCATGTCAAAGCATTTTTTTGTTCACGTCAAATTCTACTATGCATAAAGTCATCTATGCGTGTACTCTTTGGATGTGCATTTGGATATGATGTGCTTTTGGGAATGCAACATGCACTAACCATTTTCCCAAACTTGTAATGAGACGTGATTATAAACCAACTGTTGTCGAGAAAAGAGCAGCATAGCACCACGCCATTGAAAAATTTGAACACATTATTTTCTATGAGTGTACGCACACCGGCAGCACTGTTCGCCGTCTGTCGCCCAGCTACGACATGTTGTAGTTGTAGTTGTAGTACGAGTTGTTCTAAATGTTGTGCGACGCAGCGCTGCGCATCTCGTCCAGTGTGTGACTGCCTTAAGGCCACCATGCAGGTTGCTGATAAAATAAATGCTTAGTGGTTTATGTTAGAAAATTGAGAAATGAAGCCATAAATATTAGTATTGTAATTTAAATGTACAGTGAAATTATACAATAGTAATATTTAAATGTTATTTCTATTTTTCTTTAATAATTATTACATTATTATTATTATTATTATTGTGATATATAATTCAAATTTTTGCCCAAATTGTGCAGCCCTACTAGTTATGCATGAACACCCATTTACACGATCAGATTCAGAGATGGGCGATATAGCTAAAAAATATTCTATTTGATATTTTTCATCCTTATGTATATATCTTAATATTTACTGTATAAACTTGCTCTGAAACAGCTTAAAATGGTTATTTATTCATCCGAGGAATCATTATTTCTACTAAACTGCCATTACAGTCCATTAACAGATTTATAATTTATATTAGCATACATATTCACTGTACAAAATCAGGCATAAGCCATAGTCAAACTAAAGGGATGCAGCAGATGACTGGAAGAATTCGGCTGAAAATAAGCAGAGGGAGGATGAGTACACAGACAGATGGTATCGTTCTGGCCCTTCAGCAGGATGGAAGCCGCCTCACTAACAGTGACTAAGTTATTCAGATTGATTACCAACCTGAACGGAAAGGAAGCCTCATGTGCAAGATTAAAGAACAAATCAAACCTTCCTGCATGCAAGACTAGACTAGTATTACAAATCTCATCATGTCATGCTATTATTCTGAGTCTGTGTATGCATATGTATGAATGTTTGTGTAGCAGAAAGTGGATCAGAGCAGGTTAGTCTGTCCTTTCTTCATAAATTCCTGTTCCACCTCTTGCTCAGTGGTCATGTATGCACTGATGCTTCTGTGCCAAAGTAAACCGACGTTTCACAATATTTCAATTACTTCAACTAAGAAACTAGAGTTTACATTTATTATCAGGGCTTGACATTAAGCCTTATGAGCTTGTCCTTCAGACAAGTAAATCCATCATTCACTTGTCCGAGTAAAGTTACTTGTTTTTTTTTTGTGTAGCTTTTTTGGCACAAATGTAATTTATTCTGAAGCAGTCTCATCAGTGCTCTATCAGGTATTATTTTAATCAGCATATTTTTGATATTTGCCTTAAATTGATTGCTGTTGCACTTTTTAACTTTACGAAGGACAATATTTTCCTAAACTGATTAAATGTACATGTCTCCATTTACGTCGATTCTTACATGTGATTAATACGTTAAGTTATAATAATAAGACACTACGGTTATTATTAAAATGAAATCAGTATCAACAAACTCCATCTGTCCAAATGCATAAATAATGTTGTTAGATTAATGTTTTACTTTTTTGTCATACAAATATGATACAGTATGTTCGAAAAATGCAATGATACTTTTAAATATGACATTAAACCACCAGTAGGTGGTGGCAAGTCACTGTCTTAATGAGTGAATCACTGATTCAACCGATTCGTTCAAACGGCTGATTTATTCAATAAATGAAGCAAGTAACTGTTTTTATAAATGGCTCACTGAATCATTGATTCGTTCAAGAATGAATCATTTAGTAATGAAAGACTGTTGTGTGTTGCTCAGAGTTGCACGACTGTGCTGCTGTGGCTTTCCTCTAGAACTTTTTTTTTTTTTGTGAAAGGGAGCAAAAACGATCCATAATGTGTCTCAAATGTAAGTCACTTAATATTACTTGTTTATTTAACGTAAGTTATATAAAATCAATATCACATTTGCAATCGAGCTGAAAGTCAGGAAAACATCACTCCTGGTCGTGTGATGTTGCATATATTAGATAGAATATTTAGATTTTTTCTACAGCAGTATTGTTCATGTTTGTTTCTCTGTGTGTGCTGATGCGCTCATAGTTTTGATTTCTCTGTGAGTCAGACAGGCTGCACGAGCCTCAACTGACGCGACCATGACACTAGCAATACGTTACCCATTATTAGTCACCGTTTACACTGAAAGTAATAAAATCGGAATCTTTCTCTTCAAAGTTTCGGTGCTGCCCTAGTTATTGTTTGTTATTTAAATTTTGATCAGCTTACTTGTACGGTCGCGCAAGTAAAATTCTCTTTCACTTGCTCCTTCACAAAATCCACTTGTCCGGGACAACCGGACAAGCATTAATGTTGAGCCCTGATTATATTTATTAAAAATAATACTTTTAAAAATGTCATAATTTTTTCTTTCTTTACAATGCTACTGAATATGGTTGACACTGTCTATATCCAAAAATAACAAAAAGCACCATTAAAAAGTTGTACATAAATATTTCAAGTTTTCTGAACCCATATAATAACTTTCAGTCAGTTCCTGATTAATCTTTTGAAATTTGAGAAGAAACCATTCTCAATCTGGTCAGGGTCATGATAATATAGGATGACATCTTCATAAGTAACTATTTCTTTCATTTCAGTTCCAGGAAGTGAATACTTTTAGGCAAACAAACACATGACTTAACCATCACAGTTGTGCAGCAAATCCTACAAGATGCCAGAGCTTTTTTACATTCCACCTCATCTGTTTAACTACAGATGAAAAGGGGAAATGTAAAGATGAAAGCACAAGGATAACGGCAGTGAAATCTGATGTGGGATCAGATTTGATCTGGGATCAGGTTTACTTATCTCTGCTAAACGAATAACTCCCTTTTCACAAGAGAAGTGTGAGGAAGAGCACACTCACTATAAAGACTGATCAAAACACATATGAGGACACACTAAAGCAATAGACTCATTAGAATTCCCATGCACAGTCTATGAAAGCAGGATGGGTTAACCTTGGATAATAAGCAGAACAAAAGCAGGAAGGATCTGGAAACGCTGAATACAGATGACACCTCCCCGTCTCGTATACAGATGGAGGAAGCCACCACACGTGCCTCTTCCATGGCCTACAGAACTGATCAGATGTCAGGCTCTGCATTTAATCTGATTATGGATTCGGTGCCAGCTGTACAAGCAGAGCAGGGATAACGGAGGGTTAACTCAGTATGCAGAACTCACAGACAAGACAGACAAAGCAAGACCAGAGAGAGGTGGGGGGGGGGGTGACTCCAAATTCATGCAGGCAGCAGGGGTGTTACATAACTGCATTCAGTCAGACGCTCGAGGAGATGAGAGCTGCCTGCCTGGTTGCTGAACCCTGCACCACTAGATTAGGGTCTGGAAAAGCAGTTAGGCTGGGCCAGGCAAGTCTTATATAAGACTATGGAAATGCCCAAAAATGGAAAATAACAAGGCTGAAAATTTTCTTGTTGCTAAACAAGTGTTGTAATGTGGCCATCTGAGTTGTTGAGAGTGTTGTGTAGCAGATGCAAACCCCTGGTTAATAAATCGACTATATTTTAAGGAAAAAAAAGTCGGACATGACTATAGAAGTCACATTGGGTAAAAATGGCATTGCTGAGAGAAAAAACACTGGTCAGTCGCATCGATGTAAGTCACATTTTATTATTATGTTCAGTAATAATATAAAATACTGGTAAATAAAGTGTTTACAAACACTATTAACATTTTAGTTCCCTTCACTCCACAAAAAAAATGAAAATGTAAAGTATAAAACAAACATAAATTATAATGGCATTCATTATAAACAAAATTATTATAGCCTAAACAAAGGAGTTCAACAGAGCAACAGAGCTGTAGCATCAGAAACAATAACTTCAAATGCTGATGTATGAAAAATGATCTAAGGATTATGCATAATCCATAGGTCTCTATGATAGTTTTGTACAATGAAAGGTTATATTACCTGCTGAAGAGAGTGCAATAGGGTTGGAAATTGGGAAAATTGATTATTTTTAACATTCAGTTCTATTAATGGTTTGAACATCTGTTTCCCTCAGATGTTGATGTGGACCGAATGTTGTAGTGAAATATGCAGTACATGTATCAGAGCCACCTGAAACTGTGCCGTTGTCATGACAATCAGTTCATGTTAAATTATCTGTCTGCTGAGCATGAGAATCAACAAACTGCTTTTAAGCATGTGACTCATCGTCCCTCATAATTAAAAGTCTCTTTAAAAAGCACTTTTTTTATAATAGCTATATGCCACTTCCTTGCAATGGAAAGATTCACGAGGCATGCCTCAAAAAAATAATATAGCAGTTTTAGGTTTAGCAGCAAAGTAGCCAGATGCAATAAATGTGAATGGTTAATAACATTTCCCCCCCAGAAATATTATTATGTATAACACAATTGTATGTATAGAAAATTATGTATAATACAATTTATTTTTGATTGCCGTTTTTTTGTCTGAAATGTAAAATGATGTCATTTCACAATGTTACAGAGGATGAATGCAATAAGTAGCATTTTACAACCACTGTCCATACTTTCTTCCTGAACATTAAGCTAATGGAATTCATTGATTGCAAACTGCATTGTAACCGCAGCACTGCATCTTGACTCTGAAAAATGAAGAACTTACATTTATTAAATTAAATCACCGTCTTTTGAAGTTTAATAAATTACGTTTCTGGCCTCAAATTTACCATTTTAAAATTTTAATTAAGACATTTCTTCACCTTAAATGTGACCAAACTTAATTTAAAACAAGGACCCCCAGGAACCCTGAACTTATGAGTCACATCCTTTGTTTTGAATGTCTATTCATTGCTAAGCAATGTGTCTGATGGAGTCAGGTGGACGTGATCCTAAACCAGTCAATTATACAGAATCATCAGACAATCCAACAACAATCAAACGTGTAGTTTTGCACCTTATTTGTGGAGCAGTTTTGGGAAAATTAATAAATATTTTTTTTTACAAAATCGGTACACCTTAAAACCAGCCCAGTGGTAAAGTCATTGTACTGGACTGAATGAAGTGAACATGTTGAAGCACATGCATGGATCTCTAAGGCGACTGCTTGCAGGCATACAAAAAACACAACTAATGTGCAGACATTACGATATGTAAGAGCTGGTTGCTATGCAACTAACAGCACATAGGCCAGAACGCTCAGTCTTTATCTTTCTCTCCATTCTGGCTTTCTTTCAAAAGGACTATGTCTGCTCTGAACGCCTGGGGAACATGGCGAGCTGCTGGACTCACTGTGGGTCAGTGAATTTACTGGACTCATCAGAGAGAAGACATGGCTGGGTGGATTCATTAAAGAACTCAACTGAAGCGACCCTGTCTAACAGCAAACTGTCACTGATTCACCTTGTGCATGAGAATCATCCCATCACATGGGAAAAAGGATAGTTCAGCCAAAAATTACAATTATATTTCATATGTTCATGCTCATGTGGAACACCTAAAAGACAGGAAGCCAAATGTTGACACTGTTCTTTTCACACTGAAAATCCATTCTCTGCTGCAGTTTTTGTATTATATTTGTAATTTCACTTATTTATACTGGCCAAAAAGTTATGAGACTCGCAAGAGTCACATCATTGACCTTAAAACTGGCACGGCAAATCAAGTTTAAATTTAGACATCCATTAATAATTAGTCAGCTCCGAAATAAAGGAAGATTAACTTAATAACTTAAAAGTGATTGCTCATTGTGCAAGAACCAATAATGTTTATTTTTGCATGTGACGCAAACATGTTTGAGCCTATACAATGTAGGATTATAAACTTAAGAATCTGTCTTAGACCTGCTGATCCTATGTCCTGACATACCATCATCTGAAAAACTAAGGTGAAATACATTGTATTTAGTATTTATGGTAAAGATGATGACAACAGATGAATGATTTGGTTAAAGTTATGTAGCAAGAGGTTCCTGACATTAATCGATACGGCACATCAAAAAAATTATCATCAGGATAGTTGCATGTCTTATTATTATTTTGCATTTCTACCTTTTAGTAGTAGTAGTTTCGCAATATTTACCGCAGCAATAATGTATCGATACACAGATGTCAAGTATTTTTATTTTATTATGCTATTTGGTAGAATAATAAAATCTATTTCTTTACAGCCCACTAGATGGTGGTGTTGAGATTTTTTGTGCTGAGGTAAGCTGGGTCACCTTCTGCATGCAGTAAGTTAGTAAAATATAGATTACTAGCATCACGGAAAGCCCCATTCATGTGTAAATCGGCTGTAAAACTATGTTTTATTTATTTTAAATTTAACAGTTATTTACTTGCAAATGCCCCAATTGCTGAAGGGTCTGCACTAGGGCTGCACGATTAATCGAATGCGATTGTCATGCGCATCTTGTCAGTAAAGCCTGTTCTGTGATTAGTAGTAAATCTCCATCACATGCTTTCAGATGGAGCAGCATTTACTACACCGAGCCATAGTTCACTGCCAAGCTACAAAAAATATGCGTTCATTATCGCAGACGATATAATCGCGCAGTAATGAAATCGAAGAAATCATTCTGTTATTATTTATGAAAGCTGTTTGCGTAGCGTCTCAGTGAACTATGGCTCGGTGTAGTAAATGCTGCTCCATCGGAAACCAGGTGCATTATTGAAAAGCACCACATTTAATAATGTTTTTACTCCTAACATAACATCAGTCGAGTGGCACATAACATATTTAATAGTATTCTAAGCATTGATAAAGGCTATGTCGATTAGCATTGCATTGTTTTATATTTTATTATGATAAAAATTATAAAAAGGAGAACCCAGATAAACCATATATTGTAGTAGTCATGTGTTTATTAGTCATGTTGAATCAATGAAAGCAGTTAAATCCTGTTTATTCAGCTGCAGCAATAGGCATTTCCTGGATTTCTTCTTCGGAGCACATTTGGAATTTCAGCGCGACAGCACCCTCAGGCCGATTTACTACTGATCATAGGACCGTGCTTCTCTGAAAGATATGTATGACAATTGCAGCTTCTGCCTAATCACGATTTATAACCTTTGCAATTTAATTTCAATTAATCGTGGAGCCTTAGTCCTAGAACTAGCTGTTTTCAGAACCATTATGATGTTATTTTGTCCCTCTTAGCTCCATATAATGCATATTAAATTAGTGTTTGAAAGCACGGTGCTTCTCTGTTTACAGCGGTAACCAAGGAAACAACAATGTGGATAAAAAAAATGATAAATAATCTATAAAAAATTTAATTAATTGCCATAATAATCATAATCGTCGATGCCCTAAAACAGACAATTAATTGCCATAATTACAATTAATTCTTAGACTATAATCAGCCAAATTTCATAACCATGTCAGCCCTAGTGGAAGGACACAACTTTCATGTTTCATAAAAAATATCTTAATTTGTGTTTTGAAGATCAACAAAAGTCTTATGGACCATTTATTGGTAAACTATCTCTCTAAGAGAATTCACTAACAACATTAGAGATGCATGTTTTTACAAAAAATTGGTGAAAAACAATTTCATATGAAGAATCACCTGTGGTTTTATAGTGCAAGTCAATGTGTAGATTACATACGTATAAACAGAAAAAGAAAAAACAAGCTCATAACAAACCCAGTGACATTTCAGAGAGCTCACAGAAAGACACTTTCATCAATAAATGACTTGTAAAAGCACGTCTGCACGTCCTCCCCACCGCTTCAGACAGTAGAGTTATTATCATTCACTGCGCCGTGTTAGAGTGTACATTGGAAAATCTGCCCCTCACTAACAGCAGCAGGACTTCCCTGACTGGCTGGGCCCAGACCGCTGCAGTCCAATCACTGCGGGCCCAGACGCCGCTCTACTACTGCTGATTGCTAACCTTAAAAAAACATAAATCTGCCTTTCAAATCACTGAAGGAGAGAGAGACAGTGTGGTGGAGAGAGGCGGATTTAGTAATATTTTCAGGGGGTTTTGCTTTTATCAGATTTATGCAGATGAAAGCTTCTTTTGCTGCGTGGAGGACAGAAACACAGTCAGCTTTCGTCTTGTAGATGGCATCCTTGCAGAGAGCTGAGAATGAATGAAGGGACGGAGATGATGAAATGAGATGTTAATGTCAGTCAAACTATAGCCTGTGCATTTCCCCTGCCTGTCATAGACCGCCACATCTTTTCTACATGTCACTTTCCTACAATTACACATGCTCACATAGGCCAGGCAGAATCCTGTGTTCCTCAGAGCCCGGGGGAAAAAGAAAGGACAGATTCTTGTTTACAATGCCGTTTCATCATACAGCATCAACGATCCAGCCTCAGGGCTCAATGCTCTTGAACAGCTCCAAATATTATGGACAGTGTTGTCGAGAAGACAATGGCTTCAATTACACTGCGAGGCTTAAGGCATAGATCCAATCTGTTGACCATATAATTTTTTGTCCCATCTGTTTGCGTTCACTTAAGACATTTGATTATCCCACTTATACCAAGGTCCCTTGCCAGCATGGACACGTTTTAAAGGTGCCATAGAATGCAAAAACCACTTTTATTAATGTGAAAAATCTACCCACTCATTGTTTTAAAATCCCAATCATTCCTCAACAGTCTCTCCACACTAGCAGTTTCAGGTCTCTCACTAAGACGACGCAGTCAGTGAAAGTCCCGCCCATTTGTGACGCTCTCTGCCCTATTAGCATATACACAGCCGAGTGAGAAACAGTGGTCTGCCATTACTGTTTTCTAGCTGTAGCTGCTGGAGATAAAATGTCAGCGCCAAAGAGCTGTTAAAAGTGTTGTGTGTTGGGATGCACCAACGACCATAGGAGTCTCCATAGACCTCTGAGGACACAGTTATTAACTTTCATTTTTCAAGGAAATGTCCCGAAAAAAAAACTGAAAAGTCCTATACATTTGTGCTAACATTTTACACCAAACTGCCTCACAAACGAGGATCAGTTCAGCACTGGAGTTCTGAAAGAGGGATCGATACCAATGCTTGGCATGCAAACATCCAGACTACAGACAAAATAAGCATCACGCATCATATTTTTTCCAAAAGAGCTTGGCTCTCTGTAAGGCTAATGTTGCTAAAGCTACAATTGTCTCTGCCTGTTTTTTACTAATGCTGCCTTCATGTGCTACCAGAATGCTCGTAAATAGGAATATGGTAGGTAAAAATTGCATTTTGAAGCAATGTAAAGTCAGTAACTCGGTCACCCCAGTTAAATTGTAACACTGGTATGCCCGCGAGCACAAGCTCTTGAAGCTCTGCCAGGGATGCCATGTTTTCACAACAAAACCTGCCCAATTACTACTCAAAACTAGCCCAATCTCATTTTGAGGGGGATCCCCAGCAAAAAATCTAATTCCAGTGGGGTAAAATAAACGTTTTTGGTCTGATTCCCCTGGTAAAATTAGCATTTTGGGGGCTAAATATCACGTTACTGGGGTCCCTTAAACCCGCCGGAAAACAGTGGATTTGGCAACACTGACTGCTCTGCAATCATCTGAAAGAGAGGCGGGAGCAGCAGCTCATTTTCATTTAAAGGGGACAAACACAAATAACAGCACGTTTTGGCTCATACCTGAAAGCTGCAATTTCAACAAGCTATAGAAAATTATTTGTGGGGTATTTGGAGAACTTCTTCTACACCTTTTTTCAGTTTATATACTCTCTGTCTCAATAAACGAAGCTATGACTTAGTACAAGAGCATACAAAAATTGGAACACTAAAAGCTATATTTGTAGACAAATTTGTGTCATCATTGCCATGTGGTGGCTTGACATTCAAATGTAAATCATATATGTTTTTAGACATTGAATATATGTCTAGATATTGTACCACATTCAAAAAGTAGCCTATAGATTTTCATGTTTACACATGCATCCAATCTAAATCATCCAATCAAAACAAAAATACAGTGTAAACACAGCCTATAATGAGGTCTAGATGTCAATCTACAATGTAGATCCTATGATTTAAAAGTAAACAATTTGTCAAAATCTGCAGTCTTTCTCTTCCAAGTTGCCATACATGCCAAAATGCACGGAGGACTCATCTGGAACTCAGTGACTCAAATAAATTTGGCCTTCCCAAAAATACCACCTACCATTAATGATTACCAATAGCAATTAACACATGGTTCAACAAAGGGCAGAAAATTACCCTTGCAAAACCTTTTCTAAAGGGTCTTTAACATCACTAATGGCCACATCTACATAATTGATACATGACTCCTTTGGAAGAAAGGGCATTTACTGTATCGTTCAACAATCACTGGCAAGGAAATGGACATGAACATGTGTTAGCATCTAAGCTAACACAAGAAAGCTTACAGAAAACTGCTTGTTGTGCAAGACTTGTAACCACATGAGAGCTCTTTTAAGTGTAACACATTTTTCTGGTTTCATTCTAAGTTTTTTTCCTAAACTAAAACAGCTCAAGATGTAAACAGGATGTGCATACATAATTTCACCAGATTAATTCCCATCTGGCGTATTAGCATGCAAACCAGGAACCAAATGGTTTACGAGCTGAGTGCTCTATTCAGGCTCCACGGTGAAACCACATCACACACAAATCTTTTCAGCTGTAAGATTTTATCTAACAACCTCAACTCACTGTACTTCCTGTCTACAAACCCGCTGACAAAGACACAGCGCAACAAAAATAACAACAAACACAGCTATGTGTGGAGAGAGTATTAAGAAAACGGTTCTCTGCCATGACCCCAGGGAATATCTGCAGTGAGAGCATGCTTCATACTTTCTCCAGATCAAAACAATGCCTTTGTTTACCACCTTTCCTCTAAAGCCCGCCTCACACATGCTTTCTTCGTCCCACATGAAAACAAGAGATCGGTCAACACTGTGATGTTGCTGAGCTCAGCTACAGACAAGACACAGCAGGGCAAATGCCGTCAGATGTCCTTAAGAAGAAGAAACAGACCCTCTTAAACACATAACTGTTTGATGACAGCCATATGTAATATGTGAAAGCGAAAAAACCCTTGAACGGAGCAGAAATCACAACAATGTTCAATACAGATTTGCCTTTCCACAAAGCGAGGCAGCAATAGCACTGTAACCTGGGAGTAGAAATTCCCGATTCAGATCAAATTCAAATGGCCAGTTCTTATTCAGTACTCAGATATCTCTGTGAGGTCATCGTTTTCATGTGGTTTTCAAACTTTTAAATATATACATACACATACACACAAAAATATATTTAGATAAAATACCAAAAACTGAATGTACACAATGCTTAGACCCAATGTAATGAAAGTTGTGGTAGAACAACTTTTCTTCCGTGCTGTGACATAAAAATTACTTTGATCTATCCATCAATTGTTGGCTGAAGTCAGATCTAAATGCAAGTTTAAAGTCGATTGTAAGAAACAGACGCAGTTTACAAAAAGCTAAATGACTGGGGAATTCTGATATATGTTATGAGAAAGACGTCTTTGATTTCACCAGAAAATCAAGGAAATTTTTTCATAAAAAGTATAAGTTTACAATAAGATCTATTGCATGTAATTAGAAAATACATAAAACAAATTTCAAAGCCATGAGTGCTTTTTTAAATAAACATAATAAAATAACAAAGAGCTCAGTGTCCAGATGTCACTTTCCCACAGAATAAATAATCTCAGGCCTCCCATCTATGGATGCATTGGTATCGGCTCCGATAATGGTATTTTCTGCCGGATCGGGTATCGTTCAGACGAAACGATCCAAATCCGATACTGTGCTTATTCTATTCTGTGTTACTGTTAAAGGAGCTATGTGGAGGTTTTTACTTAAAAAAAAATCTTTAAGATAGAGTTTTCATTTGTACATGTATGAGCCAACCATGATGTAAAAAAAAGCATGACACCTCGATTTTAAAGCATTTAAACTGCGTGACTTGGTTGGTTACGACAGTCAAGACAAAGAAATTCTCTCCAAGAGCACACAATAAATGAGATTTAAAACTGTTGAAAGCAAAGGTTCAATATACTATGGAACAGATTCAATAAACTATGCATCAATATCTCTTTCCTCTGTGCTTTGAACGTCTGTATGCAGAGCTGCACTGTGACTCTGTGTTACTTCAAGTGCATCATTCTGCACACGCTATGCGCATATGCGCTTTGTGCTGCTCTGTATTAGAGCTTTATATAACATATCATTATTATATTATTATTTATTGTTCTGTCCCATAAGGCTATTAATAATCTAATGTATAACACAGTAATGAAGGCAGCAACATATAATAGATAGGACTGTTTTCATTGATGCATTTTACAACAATACAGAGCAATGTGTAACATTTTACCAGATTTAGTCCTACACTTTTTCACTTTTATTTGTTCCCCACTAAATAATGTTATTTCACTATATCATGTTGAGATTTTATAAAATTGTGCACTCATTATTTTTCTAGAATAAATTTGCTGCTAAATTATCCACTAACCTAGTTTATAATAGTATTTTTGTCACAGATTATTATATATTTTTTATTAAAATTAAGTTAGATTTTGTTTAACACACAAAAGAATGACGATCAGGTCAACACACAGAAGTAAAGAAATTCTACACTGATTAAAAAAAATCGGATCGGATACAAATAGTTTGATACTCAGATTTTTTTGGATTGGATCAGATCTGAAAAAAATTGTATAGTAGCATCCCTACTCCCACCTATAAAACATTATTATTGAATAACAAGCTATCCAAATGATCTTTCATCTGATAGGACTGAGCCCATGCAACAAAAACAAACACCACATGAAACAGCCGAGGACACTCACCCATATGTCACCCGAAACAACATGTCTCGCTGTAGACAAACAGTTAACAGAGAAACAGTTAGTGTCCTAAAATAAACAAACAAAAGTAGGTCAAGTCTACTGAGCTTATCTTTCAGCCATAGAGCTCAGAGTTCCCAGACCGCAGCAAACAAAGCCATCATGAGACACATCCTCACTGTCTCACTGATACTAGAGAGATCATGCTGCACTTACATTAGAGAAGAGCATCTCATGCTCTCACTGGAGCACATGCTTTGACATCAGCTGAGATTAACAGCACCTTGAGCAGAAAGACAGACAGAGACAATAACAAAAGGCCACAGAAGAAACAGACACATGCTCATCTTCTTTCTTTATTTTTGTGAGCACTCTGTTAGACTTTCCTCACTGAAAAAAAAAGTATGTGGTAAGGCACAATGATGGAAGACAGCATAGGAGAGGGAAAGCAATAAACCATAAAGTGGAACACCAAAAGATATTTAAAAGAAAATGTAAATGGTGATGGCAAAAGGCAAAAGGCAATACCCACAACATAAGGGTTTTGTCATTGCTGAGCATGATTTACTTAACTGAAAAGTAATAACGCATCTCTGCTCAACAAGTGTTTGTGTAGGTCACCAACCTCAGTATAAGTAATAGTACCCAGTGATACTGGACTTCAGCACTAAATAATTAAACAGTCATTAAAACTCAAAGCAGTATTACTTACTGTTTAAAAACAAGCCAATTTCCATGTGAAAAACTACATTCCCCATAATCCTGAAGAGAGAAGTCACTGTTACCATAGAAACCAAAACTTCAGCTCAGCAGATTGCTGCCTCCATTCACTGCTCTTTCACAGCTTTTGTAGTTTTATACAGTTGAGTGCACACATAATCATAATAACATAATAACATAAAATGCCTGCCTTGGCATGTAACCGCATCCATTTATTAGGTCTTTAAAGTTTGTATTGTATCTTTAATAACAAAGATAAAATAAAACAACAAAAAGAATATCAACCACCCCAGTCAACAATTGAACAGTCACTGTGGTTAAGTCAATGGTTTATGGGATGGGATGAGTAGTTCATTCTCTCAAATTATAACAAGAATAGTTAAAGAGACCTGAAAATGATAATTCTGTGATTATTTTCTCACCCTCATGTTGCTCCAAACTATTCTTCTGCATGAAATATATTTGCAAATGTTTCCTCCACAGACCAAACTGTCTTGAGCGTAGCTGTTTACATGGCTTTTTGATCAAATAGCGTGCTTCCACTTAGCCAGCTATGGAGAAACTGCTAGACAGGCAACAGGCAACTCTACCAGCATAGCTCAGCATGGTTGTCTAACCTTGCCGAAAATTCCGTGCCGAGAACGGTTTGTAATTGTGCCACACCTCACCAGACTCCACTGGAACCGTACCTGACAGTTGTTAGAACTTTCGGCCTGATAGTGGAAAAGTGGCTAATCACTGAGGGTGCTTCTGAAATTAGTGAGGGTGCTTTCATGCACATCTGTTTTGAATTTTTTTGTCCATGACTATCGCTTTGTCAATCCTTGCGATTTCGAGAGGAATCCCCAAAAACTTTGCAGCATGTTCACCACGTTGGTCCTCTTAGCAGCATGAAAAACAAAAAATCTGAATGGAAAATTCCATTATAATCAATGAATCTTTCTAAACTACACAATGAATCTTTTATTTACATTGTGTCTACACTGTTTCTTATAATGAAAGGATTAGCTTGCAGAATTCAAGACTCCGCGTTTTGAGCGGTGACTGGATTCTGACTATCAACATATATGTCTGTGATTGGCTACAATGTTCAACGCTGTAAAAACATTGAGACAGATACACACTGGTGTCTGGCTTGGGGTGGCTGCCACTTACTTTCATTTTGTTGTTTATGTTTATTTTGTTATTAAAGTTACGTTGGCCGGTTTCCGCTTCCTTCTTCCCTGAGTTTTAGAAACTTTTTTCATACATATATACATTTTCTTTAAATCATCCTTGTAGCCTGTTTTTTAAGTTTCATGACCCACCCATGGTCGCGACCCAGGGTTTGAAAACCACTGATCTATACAATGGAAGTTAAATAGTCACTTAAACTGTCTGATTACCAACGATCTTTAAAGTTTCTTATTTTATGTTGCACAACAGAAATAAAATCATATAGGTATAGGCCACTAAAACAAGTGGGCATTCTGTGTTGTGTTCTATTTATGGCTCCAGGTGTGAGAGCTCAGAATGAACAGTCTCTGTTTCCTACATGTCCATTCGTAAGATTAACTGAGAGACAAAGCAAGAGAACAGGAGCAAATGGACATGAACAGAGAAAGAATTGAAGGGAGAGGGAGTATTTGTAAGTGTTGGAAACTGAAGGAATGTTTGACTTTGTGTGTGTGTGTGTTTTTTGTACACTAATGCATCTTACATGAGTAGGCGTGAGAGAAAGCAGAGCTCATGTGTTGTACTCCAGCTAAAGGAAGGGGATTTCCACAGGCCCTTAATTCATCCATCCCATCTCCCTCTGATGACCTCAGTGCTGATTAACCCCCACAACTCCATGGTTGCTGTGATTTTGCCCAGTAAGACATGTTTCTGGATCAACATCTTTTGTTGATACTGGATCAACATTACTGTCCAAAAATATAGACCTAACCCAATCCCTACCCATAATTTATTCCTAAAATCAGAGAAACAATAACAATATAACAAGGGTGTAGAAGAGTCTTAAACTGACTGTAAACCTAAAAATAAATTTCTTAAAAACCTAACCCTTCAATTCTGATTGGTGGATTGGAATATTGTTCCAGGATCAACAATGATGTTGGTTATGTAGTCCTGCATGCCATTTCTGTGCTCATCACATGAACAACAGGTGAGATGCTTATGACATGTCCCTCCAGCCCAAATTTAATTTAATTTACTCAAGCTGACTGAGCCACGAAACAACATCTCACAAACACTAAAATGTTACTTTATCATAAAACGAGAAAACTGAGAGAACGAGAGAAAGAGAAATATGCAAAAAGAGCAAGAAACGATCTGTAAACCATCTACAATCAGAACAAAGCTCTTCAGTAAGAGAAAATGTGCCAGCAGAGACAGGAAGTTAATTTTATGTTTAATAGAGCATATTAGTGCCTGCCCACTTTACAGTGGCAACCTGTACAGAAGTAGAGACTCCTTTAGACTTGATGGTCGACTCTTTTGACTTGGTTCAGTAAGCCACCTAGCATCCACACATGCACTAAAAACCAGTCAGCACACCTTAGTAACCACCTATCAATGCCCTTCAATTAATCTTTGCAACCACTCAAAACACCGTAGCGTCATTCATATTTCATATCAAATGTAAAAATGTAGTAAGGATTATTTTCATTTCGATTCATAAGAACAGCTCTGGCATCCAGGGTGTTACTGAAAGTAAAGCTCTGTGACTCTGTGTGTGTGGGCTGGTCTGTGGGTGGTCAGAGGAGAGCGAGTGACAGGGAAGGGCACCTGCACACACACACACACACACACTCACAGGTCTGTATGTACTGATCTCCCACCGCCCACTCAGCAGCCATATTAAAAACAATGCTGACAATCAGCGGCCAAAAGCGAGCATGTGTGTTATGTGTGTGTTTACATCAGGGAGGTCCACTGCTGCAACAGAACAAAAATACTCGCCTTACATCCAGTTTGACGCTAAAACCAGATTAAAGTGGCCCATCATAATATTGAGAACATATCAAAAGGACTTTGACATGCATATGATATCAGAACGTGTCAAATGAACAGCCACAACTATTTCTCAATCCACACTAACAGGATTGAGAAATATTGGCACTAAAATCACTAAACAGAAGCATAAGCAGGCTGTCAACATGAAGAGCTCCTTTTGAGACATTCTGCTTTGCTTAAGTCTTCACAAAAATTTAGAGATTACCACAAATTATGCAAGCAGGCAATGTCCCTCTGAAGAGAGAAAAGATGAGTTTCATACACAGAACATAGTTCAATCTTATGCGTCCTCCAGAAGTTTGCGCTCTGCAAGTGAATGACGCCTTGTGGTGCCATCCCAAGGAAGTTCAAAATCACTCTCTCTGACCTTTTCCTGGACTGTGCCTAGCTGGTGGAATGACCTCCCAATCTTAATTCGAACAGCTGAGTCCTTACTCATTTTCAAAAAACATCTAAAGACTCATCTTTTTCGCCAGCACTTGACCAACTAATTAGGGCTGTCGCGGTTAAGAAATTTCCCCTGTGGTTATTATGGGTGGCTCAATAGCGCGATATGCGGTATTACCGCAGTTTTTTTTTTTTTTTTTTAACATACCTAATTTATCCTGACAGAGAGACACGTTTTAAAACATTTTTGTTTATTGTATTCCAAACAGCAACAAGAACATGCGTTTTCCAATAACATTTTTTGAAGAAATCAAAGAGTTCTAACATGTATTACACGTATTTGCGCGCGACTCTGGACAGCAGCGGAAATCTAGACTGATTATCGCGGCAGTGGCCCACCAGGACAGTGGATTCACGCTGGAGTCGATGCACTCCTCTTGCAGATAGCGTGTGAGCTCGTTATCTCACGCTCTCTTGAGTATGGGCACTGACGCGGAGGTTGTCCGTGACTTCAGCAGGTATGCCTGTTACTTTCACGGCTGTATTTTACAGATTTCGCAAAGGTTTCAGCTACTCCTAACTGTCGGCCGGTCTCAGCTGTTCTTTTTGATGTTGCTCCGTGACCTGATGCTTGAGTGGGCAGCTGCGCTGGATGACAGGGGACACTCTAAAACGCTTAACATGGCTTAATGTACTAAGACAGTGATATTAACAGACCAAACTCACTAAAAATCATACTAATAAAGTATAGGCTACTATCTATAAAAAAATCAGATGATCCCTGAATATGAATGCATTTAATAACACGTTAAGCCTTTTCCTCCCATAGAAAACCGTTATAAGAAAGCGCGACAGTGATATTAACAGACCAAACTCACTAAAAATCTAATATATATAATGTACTAAGACAGCGATTTTTAAAAAACCAAACTCACTAAACATTATACTAATAAAGTATAGTATACGATGTACAAAAAAAAAAAAAACAGATGATCCCTGATAATGAATGGAAGTCGTTTAATAACACGTTAAGCCTTATGATGGTTTTCTATGAGAGGAAAAGGCTTAACGTGTTATTAAACGCGTTGAATTCATACTCAGGGATCATCTGTTTTTTGTAGATAGTATACTTCATTAATATGATGTTTAGTGAGTTTGGTCTGTTAATATCACTGTATTAGCACATTAAACCACGTTAAGCATTTTTCACGTTAAGCGTTTTAGAATGTCCCGATGACCTCAAATTAGATGTATTGCTGCGTCACAGGAACCTTTTTGCAGCACATTTTGCATATCGGCTCATCTATATTCGCTGGCTCGCCCTTTTCATTGGGTTGAAAGCCAAAATGTTCCCAAACTGGCGACGTGACATTAGGTTTTGGGACGAGATCGAGCGCCTCAAAAAAACGAAGCACCATAAAGCTACAAAGGCTCGCGAGAAAACCATATTGTATCATTAATTTATTTAACATTGAGTGCACAGTGACAAACTGAAAAAAAAACAAGAAGGCCACAGCCTCATTAAAAAAAAAACAAAAAAAAAAACTTAACACTACGGTTGCTGCGGTTTCTGCGGTTGCTATCTTTCCTCTGCGGTTTGCTTGTCAATAGCGCGGTATTACAATATTGCGGTTATCGCGACAGCCCTACAACTAATACTAGCACTTACCTTTTCTTTTCTTGCCTGTCATATTCTTATAAAAATAAAAAATAAAGCCTGGTTATGTGTTCTGTACTAGACTAACTGAGACTTGTCATGGCACTTGTATACTGTCGTTGTTCTCTTGTTGATCTGATTGTTTCTATTGTTTTCATTTGTAAGTCGCTATGGATAAAAGTGTCTGCTAAATGATTAAATGTAAATGTAAATGTAACATTAAGAAAACATCCTAACAGACTGGTCCAAAATCTCACATGAATACAACAGAGCACTTTAGCTGCATTTCCACCGCAGGAACTTTACCCAGGAACTAGCGACTTTGGCCTGGTACTCGGTGTGTTTCCACCGCAGGAACCAGGAACTAAATAAACTCCTTTCGGGGGCGGGACTTGGGCACTAAACATGCTGATTGGCTGAACATGCTGAGTTCACGCCGCAATGTGACTTCAACCACCATTTATTCGGATTCAAAATATTACTGTTATTGTGTCGTAAAATGTAATTTTAAAAGTATTATAGGCGAGAATGTAGTTGTTTAAAACTCAAATCTGTGGTTTTTAAAAATGTGTTTTGCTGATTTAGGAGACAGTGAGCTCCATGCGATCAGCGGGAGCTCAGTGCTTATGTATCCGCCGAGAGCAGCCTCACCTCGGCTAGACCTTCTGATATGTGCTGCTGGCTCTGATGTCTCTTTCATTGGTTAAACAAAAATATAATTCGTTTTGGGTAAATCTAACAGGTAATCTTTGGTCTGTATTCAATTTATCTATATGTTAAAATGAAAATAAAAAGGCAAATTGAAATAAGATTTTGTTTCATTGTAATGTCTGTATATATACACATATCCCTGAAGTACATTTCTGCAGCTGTTATTATGTTTAAATGAAAATGAAAGGAGGTGGTTTGATTTGATTTGATATCATATTTTGTTTTATTGTAAATGTACTGTGAGGAAAATTGCAGTAGCCAAGACGAGCTGACTGAAGTTATCAATTACGCTGCTGTTTGCAGAATTACCGGACTTGCGTCGTCGCAGACATCACAACCGCGAATCGAATGCGAAAAGTCCGAACTACCGAGGATGCAGACCTACGTTACCAGGCTATTTGCCTAATATTCCCGGTACTTTAGACCGTGGTGGAAATGCAGAAAGCAAAAGGGCTGGAGGGAAAAAGTTCCTTGGGAAAAAAGTTCCTGGTACAAATGTTCCGGGTAATTTCGGTGGAAATGCGGCAATACACTCAAAATTGATGTCTGAGTTTGTGGGAATGAATCATTTTTTAAGGAATAAAGAAGCGCTCTTTCTACCCTGATTTTGTGATGGTTGTCATGGCGATAGCAATAGCACCATGTTGGCGTCTAATAACTGTAAACAAGAAACATGCATGCCAATAGTTTAACCCACTTGGTGGTTACTATTTTAGACCAAACTAATGTTTGCAAGCAGAGAGAAGTTATATCTATGCAGGGCTCCAGACTAACATTTGAGAGCAGTGGCTTGAGCACCACTAAGTTCTACAGATGGAGGCGCCAGGACCAGATTTGGTAGCGCTAGGGGATGATGTGTTGGGATATTCAAAATAAAGATATTTTAGGTCATTTAATCATAAAATAACTATTGTTTTGCATTAATAAGTGCAGTTACTAATAATATTTCATGTTCATTTCTTGTTTATTTTTCTTTTGTTTATTGTTTATACAAATTTGACAGTAAAGCACTAAGCTTGAGTTAAGATGCATACAAAATTTACTTTTATTAACAACAGTAACAGGTGTAAAATCTACTTTTTATATACAGAAAATATATATCTTCCACTCTTATATGCCAATATAATAATGTACCATTATTTTTCTAGCATATGGAACTGACCAACGTCAGTGATTATGTGTGATTTAGTAGCAAACTGAAAAGTTTGTGACTTTTCTTACTTCATACACAAAAAAAGTGTAAAATTCTGACAAAATCTGATTTCTTGATGATTTGATATTTTACAATAGATTTTATTATTTCAAAATACAGAGAAAATGTAGAAATGAATGACTAATAAGCCAATAAGTGCTCCTCTGCTGCTGTCTACTGGTTATAATTGTGATTTTATGTATTTTTTTAATTTTACATAAGAGTTGGTTTACCACAAAGGCTATATTTTTTTCATCCCATTAAAAATAACATTCAAACTGGATCATCTTAGAGATTCAAAGTGCTTGAAATAGTTGTGTGAAAAGTCATTGAAAAGTGCTTGAATTTCTCTCTCAAAAGGTTGTACAAACCCTGAAATGAATGATATAATGTATTCGATTATTTCTACCACAACACCATGGTTACAGTTAGCGTTACCGCTTCTGGTTTCCTGACGTATGTCAGCGCTGTTTATAACAGAGATTGCAGAAATTGAATGATTCTCACTAGATCTCGCAGCAACCTTTTAATTGTGCAGCAACTTTTTAAATTTGTTTCGTTTGCCGTTTAAAGTTTCTCAAATGTGTGTATCAGAGGGAGAGAAAATAAAAAGACAAGAATTTCTCCCGAATCCAATTAAATACTTTTTAGCTGAACCTCTGGAGCCATGTCATTCCCAAAAGGCACTCCTCCTCATGCCTGGCGAAGAGACACACCAATTAACTCTCTCACACACACATCTGTGTTCTTATCATGACTGGAGCTGCCAGTGTCATTAAAGCTGAATAAAAGAGCAAGACCACATCGCTTTGTCTTTGGTCCCAACACAGCCATCATTTAACAAACAATTAAAACAATTAATGAGACCATCTTCCCTTTGCGCGCTGGCAAGGTCATTCAATTTTTGCTTCAATCATGACCGCTGTCTGAATGGTGACCGTTTCCAAGAGTGTTGAGCAGGGTAGCATGGAAACTAGACTGGGATGCAGGTTTCTGGTGTACACATGGTGCATACAAATGACAAGTACGTCAGGCCACAGGAGGTATGGAGTGCTTTACTGGTCAGCGGGAAACAGCTTGCAGTTGTTCTCAGTTATGGGGAGAATACAGATAAAATGTTCTCATGCAACGCCGATCCACATGAACAGATCAATGAATCGTGGAATAAGCGCATTGAGAATTATAATACAGTTGTTTCTGTCAATTGCTGCTGTTTGTTTGGCAGCGGACTGCAGTGCAGACTCATTGTGTCTGAGCATTTCCTGCTTGGCGGAGACAGTGCTGTTGAGACTGGCAGCAGGCAGGTTGTTCTGCTGTACATCGACGCTACATATGAACTAGAGCAGTTCAGCCAGCTGCAGCCAATGGGATATAAAACACAGGTCTTATTGCATTAATAATGAAACCACATCCTGTACGAAACTGATCCATGTGCCTCTTCACTCTTCAATGTCAGTCATTAACAAGCAACCGCTGATAAACAATACGGTTAACTTTTGAGAGGTTAACCGTAAGGGTTTTAATAGTGAATGAATGTAAGATTGGACAATAGATATTACAGTATTCCTCATTTGTAAGCTGGATAAAAGCATCAGGTACATAAATGAAAGGTATATGTAATGCTGCCTACTGAGTTTTAAATTAAATTTTTGACATAATTCGTTCATTTATGTTATTCCAGTTAGTGAGCATTAGTGAGCCTTTCCGGGCATTCAGGGGTAAACTGTGGATCGGGATCCCCGTAGGCTGAACATGGGAACAGGATGGTGCTCTGGAGGAGTGGGCACTGTGGGGTGATTTCTAGGAGCAGGCACTGGAGGGTGCTCTGGACTGGATTCGGGGAATGAAGCCTTCTCTTCGGTGTGGCACAATTAGTGCGCCATACTTAGCTCATTCCACTCCGCCCTCACACCGTCCACAGCTTTCTCCCTCGTGGTGGGCATTGTTGCGGGATTAGGCTCTCGGTAACTGGTGGGCTCAGGCTGATGCTCCACACCGTGGGGAGATGGTGGGTTGGGCATCTGGATCTGGTGAGATCATTCATGGGGCAGGTGATGGATGGTGATCAGATTCCACTCCACCGAGGCAACAAAATCCTCTTGAGGACCATACTCGGATGACGGCGCTCTGCTCGCGGTGTTCAAGCTTCAGAGTGTGTCGTCCAGGTAGCTGGTGGTGCTAGCTAAAAGCCAGACAAGTCTTGTATGTTCCTCCAGAAATCTGTCCCCCTGCTCGAGCAGGAGGAGGAGGAATTCTGGGCGGATAAAGGGGTCCATAGACAACAGGAAAACAAAAACACTGGGAAAAACGAGAATACAAATAGAGGGGAAAACATGGAGGTAGCTGTTTTTGGTCAGGTGTTCTGTCATGATTCCCTGGGAAGAACGAGGAGACATGGAGTAGCATTCACAGTCTTTAATGACGAAAACACAGGATAATCCACAATAGAAGCTAGGCAAACACACATAGAAACAATTAGACCCAACAAAACCAAACTGAACAGACCGGGGCTTATAAACACAGGGCAATCTGGGAAACACAGGTGCATGGAATCATAATAAAAATAATTAACAAAACGAAGACACGAACAAGACCACATAAGGGAACAGAAACATGGGGAAAACATGACACAGACAGTCCATGATCCTGACAAAAACAACACTGGACACCTCTAACCTTCCTTGAAAAATAAATAAATAAATAAAACAAAATAAAATAGAACACTGGCTCCAACATATCATCTTCTGTTTCCCACAAAAGAAAGAAATCCATACAAGTTTATGGTAAGGTGAGGTAAAATATAAAATAATCAAACCAATACAGTCAATAATCAGCAGTTTGCAGTTGATTCTTTATGCCAACTGCACACTTACTTTACACTGCATAAGAGGACATGACAACAAGAAAAAAATCTGAAAAAAACAGCAACCAAATGTTTAATTTTTTTTTTACTTTTAATGCATTTCTGACATTGTCAAAACCGATTTGCTATCCATCAATTTTGGTACATCAGAGCATCTTCAAAATAATATAATGCGAACAGTGGCGGCTCAATTAGGGGAAGTTGTGGCCTAATGGAGAGTCGGACTCGCAATCGAAGGGTTGTGAGTTCGAGTCTCAGGCCGGCAGGAATTGTAGGTGGTGGGAGCGCATGTACAGTTTTCTCTCCACCTTCAATACCATGACTGAGGTGCCCTTGAGCAAGGCACCGAACCCCCAACTGCTCCCCGGGCGCCGCAGCATAAATGGCTGCCCACTGCTCCGGGTGTGTGTTCACAGTGTGTGTGTGTTCACTGCTGTGTGTGTGCACTTTGGTAGGGTTAAAAGCAGAGCACGAATTCTGAGTATGGGTCACCATACTTGGGCGTATGTCACGTCACTTTCTATCTTTCACTCATCGGGGGAGGCACAGCTTCCCCAAATTTTTGAGGTGAAAATGAGGACAATTTGTATACTTGTATACTAGAATGTATACTTTGGGTTGTAATTTCACAGTTGTAATACCATTATGTGAAAGTGCTGCTTTTCTATCGTGAATGTTCCAAATCTGCTGATGTAATTACAACCGCTAAGTGACAGAGGAGGGGAGGGGGAGGTCGAGGGGAGAGATAAGTGCTCGTGCCTCCGTTGTTAAAAAAAAATAGCCAATCAGCATTGAGTGTTCACTTTCAGCGCTGAGGAGTGTTGAGAAAAGGAACATCATAGAGGAGGCTAGCCTCCCTTCTGGTATATCAACCAACCTGATAATTTACCAAGTACTTAAGATAAGTAGCGATAATGAATATTTGATCGCCTACAGATTTTCCAAGCGGTCATTCAAACAGTATATATACAAATTAAAAATAAAAGGAGCTAGAAAAGTAGGCCTAATTAAATAGCACAACAGTCAACTCTATTTTAACACAGACTTTAAAGAAGGGAAGGATGTTTGTTTCAATTGATAGGACAGGTGAGTGAATTTATATTACCTTGCTGTACGTGTGTCGTTTTCTTTACGTTTTCTGACTAAAAGCCACCAAAAACCCATTTTAAAGTGGTTAAGCAAATAATAATAATAATAACAATCGGCAGGGATCTCCAGACCAATACAATTAGTGTGCCTCCTCTATTTTAAAACCCACGAGCCGCCACTGACTGTGAAAGGCTGGATTCACAGTGCGGACATCACTAGTGGACTTGAAGACAAAACACTGCAGTGTATTTCAATAATGATGGAGAGCAGCAAAGGAGCTAAAAATATCTCAAAGCATTCTATCAACATAATCCATTTCATTCTGAGTTAGCATATGTCTATAGTGATAGAAGAGTCAGTAGGCCATGGCTGAGAAATCAGAGGTATATCTGTAATGACACAGAGGAAGATTGAGTGCATTTGACTGTCTTGTAATGAGGGCTGGAGCACACTATTCATCCCTATAATAAAAATCGATGAGAGGACGGTAATGAGAGCAGGATTTTCTTACACTGTTCTGCTTAATCGCAGGCATGTCACTGCTGAGAGATCTTAACTTCCAGCACACAATGTATCCTTTTCTTTTTTTGGCATTACATGTGGTGAGACAAATGTAGAAAATTGCTCACACTAAGCCACCATTATGAGAAACAATGACACCCGTTTATGGTTTACGTGGCAGGTACAATTTCACCAAGAGACTGGCTCATCTCATCGCAATATGATACTGTCAGTGACACAATGACCTGCACTGCAAAAAAATACGCAAGAAAATAATTGGTTAATAAATTCTATTATCATAGGAACAAAATGTATGCATAATAATGTGACAAATAATTATAACACCTGCATGGACAGTAAGAAATATTTATGTCAGTAAATTCTTAAGGCAGGTGCTAAAATGTAAATTCTGGAGCCTGTCGGCAGAGCACGGATCTTTTGTTTAAATATTGCATTATTTACACATTTGCCTGTCAACAAAACAAAACAGCTCAGCAAGAATGCATTCATTGGTTTAATACATCCTTTATTCTATAAACAAAGTGTTCTAAGAATAGCCACCTGTATATCTAGATGAGATGCTGCTGAAATCTAGGTTGCTCTCAAAATAACATAGGAAAATATATTCCTCCTCCATGCCAGAAAGCTTTTGTTTTGGTTTGGCAAGAAGACAAAAAGCTCATTCTTAATGTAAAACTGCCCCTTAAAAACAGGTTGTGGACCACAGAACTTCATAGTCAACTTCCTCTGGATCAAAGAGAGTGAGTTAGTTAGTGCTCACTCCACAGGAAGGATGCCATTATTCTGACCAGCTGATAAGAGCCAAATGTAAACTAACTGGCCACACAAGTTCATCTCATTACAGTCTGTCTACTGTACTCATACATGCCCTCACAAGGCAACAGTTTTCTAACAGTGCCATATAGAGGGAAATCATAAAAAAATATTTTGATGTTAAAGACCAATGATAGTTTGTGCTATTCACAAAAATGGTAATTAATTTAAAGCAGTGTTGCCAGACGTACGATAATTATCGTATTTGTACGATAATTTTTACCTCTGTACGATGTACGATCAATAATGAAAAAAATCCCGTAATGTACGATAATTTCAGAATTTTATGAACATTTAAATGATGATAGTTGCAGTCATACGGCTTCGTTACTCATACACGAAATTGGCTCATTACAGACACTCTAAATGCGTTTGTGTGCACCTGAGGGAGTGTTAAGAATGCAGGAGAGTGCCCTGCCAACGAGCACTAGTTGCGGTACATGACAGCAAGAACCCCTTCAACATCTGGCAACACGCAGGATTCCGATGACAGCGGCTCAGATGTGGAGTTAACTGCACCATGCAGAAACAGCTAAATTCCTTCTTCACGGGACACGACAAAGCAAGTGTTAAAAATCATTTTAATATGTTTTAATATGCGCCGTGTCGCAGACTGTAACTGAAAATAAAGGGATAGTATTTTGTCTCACTGCTTCCGTCCAACAATACGCCTTGTTATCTATTGTGGTAATTTGCAGGTCGTGTCAAAATGTTGTTGGTTTAGAATAGATAAATAACTCTTTTGACTCATGTACGATAATTTTCTTCCAAATACGATAATTTTGAACTTCTGGTACGATACTTGGACATTTCCAATCTGGCAACACTGATTTAAAGGGTTACTATGATAGTCAACGCAACTGAGAGAAAAGTGCTTATTACGGATATTTTTCTTACAAAAACACATGGAGTCACTACAAAATGATGACTTGTGGACTGTCCAACTGCTACACCCCGCTGACTGCAATGATAGAGCTTGGAATAGCCAGGATAATTTTTTATATAACTCCAACTGGATTCGTCTGAAAGAAGAAAATCATATATACCTAGGATGATTTGATTGTGAGTAAAACACAGTCTAATTTTCATTTTTGGGTGAACTAACCCTTTAAGGGTAATGAGATAACATTTGTAACATTCAAAAGCTGATCTTTTCTCACTGGCTGATTCTTTGTCCAAAACTATGGTCAAAAGCTATATCCAAAACTATATTTTGAAACAAAAGTATGTGCATAATGCATAAGGATGCAACATACAAATAATTCACTGGAATCCAGTCAAGCAAGCTTGAGAGTGGCACAGGCAGTACTCAGCTGTCCTGGATTTTATTATTCATGGGCCTTTCCCATACACCAATTTAGACGGCTCTTCAGGAAGAACCTGTCAGAAGCAGACTAAAAACCAGATACTGTTTCCTACCAAGTCTGGACAAAATGTGTTGGTATGACAGAGTGGAATTTACTGAATTCAGTGAAAACAGAGGAATTTTAGCACCTTTTGAGACGAAACCAATTCAGACCGATAATTTCTAGGTTTGACTGACATTAACAATTTTGAATGATTAATTAAAGCATTCCAACTGCTAAAAGTGACTGATTAAGGAGTTCAAAGTGACATGATTAGTGCTTTATAATTGTTGTTGCGTGCAGTTAGGTATGTGCATTTATCACTGTATGGCGGCCAGTCTTTCTGTTTTACAACATACATTTCAAACTGCAACCCAAAACAGTTGTGCCATCAGGCTGTAGATCTGGCAACAGGGCATTGCATAATAGTATAATGCAATTCTTGACATACAAAAATATCTCAGTCGTAAGCTGACTGGAAGGATCTGGAGAGTATTTACTAAGAGGAAATGACTGCTGTTATCTAGGCGAGACATGTATAATAACCATTATTTACTAATCACCATTTAGCAGCACTCCACCAGCACCGCCGAGGAAGCAGTCTTTTTACCTTCACTGAGGTAAAACGCCAATGTACAGTACATCAAAGCTGATCATAACCCCCATTTCCATTTCATGAAATGCTTCCATAAACTAAAAGCATCAAAGTAGCCAAAAGCCTGAAAACTAAAAATTTCTTAGATCTGGAGTTTATGTGCAGAACACATGTGTAACATTAACAGTGTGTCCTAACCAAGTGTGACATGACAGTTAAACAATAAATCACATCTACTCCATGATGATCTGACTGTAAACAATGTCATACACCGATGATTTAATGGTTTCTATTTCTAATGCAAAAAAAAAACACAGTATTTTTCACACAATTCACCTATCTGTATACCGCTGTTTTCATTGTTATAAAAACGGGCTGATGACTTCCTTGTTCTATGAAGTCCCTCCTTCAGAAATACGTAACGAGTTCTGATTGGGCCAGCGGTTCCTGTGTTGTGATTCGACAGCAGCTTAGCGCACATTGCCCTCCTGGAAACGTGATTGGGCTAGTTTTGAGAAGCAAGTGGACAGGAGCATGTGCTGGAGATGTACTTATAATCACAGGAGCGTTTTTACTGACGAGATGCGCATGAAAATCGCATTCGATTTTTTTGCACAGCCCAACATCTAGTTAACAAAGCTAAACAGCGTTGCCCTTTGTGTAATAAGTTACAGAAACTGTTAAACGCACCAACTTAAATAATAAAATACACTTACCGGTTGTGGTCCATAAACAACGCCTTCTCCAGACAAAGAGGGAACTGCTCCATCTTTCAGGAATAATCTTTGTGCGAATCCGGCATTAAACTGATTTAGATTGAGGAAGCTGTCCTCAGCAAGCTGTCCTCAGCAAAATGTGCTGCACATAGTTTTACATGTGGATTATAATTTTCGGGAACCGAGTTAAACATAAATTGTAACCATTAATCTCCAAGTACAGCGTCCCTGGGAAGCCCAAACAAAGATGATTGAACTCAGAGATGAAAATAACAGCGTTTCGACGACATGGCGACAAACTCAAACGCAACTCTTCCTCTTCTCCGTCGGAGCGCAACAAGACCACGCCCCCCTTTTTGTGTATTCATGTGGGTGGAGGTTAGTCAAAAAACTGTTTATACTCTAATAACAACATTACACACTAACTAAAGTTTAAAACATGGGATCACGAAGAACGGGACCTTTAAATATCAAATATGTTCTGATTTGCCAGCATTTTCCCAATTTAGGTCACTACTTGAAATCTGAAGGGTTGGTTGTGGGGTGTCGTGTGATTTAATGCAGTACTGGGTGGGTTATTAATCATGCCTTGGCCCTGGATGAATTGGTGCCTGTTTATGACAGCCACTCCACTCGCAAGTCTAATGAAGCTGCCATCAACTTTCCCTAATAACCTTGACCCCTAGTACACACACACATGCATGTGTTTTTTATGACAAGTCCCCACTCTTTTATGAACAGACATCTCTTCTGCACAACCCTAAAAGAGAGTTTGAACTGTCCAGTCATGCATTAGCACAATGGAATGGGCATTGATGAGGTGCCTCTGACTCTCTGAACAAGAATTCTCAAACATCTGGCCATTAAAGTCTTCGATGAGCTTCTACAGCACATCAATTAAAGAAGACATATGGATTTTACAAGACATGCTATGCTCAAATGAAAAAAAATGGTCATCTTCCACTTTGACCTTTCTGAGTCAAAAAAGATTTATGCATGTGGCAGACAAAAAGCGACTCACAAAGGTATACATTTTTTATGAGATAATGCATTTCCTTGGAATCAAACCCATGACCTTGGCATTGCTAGTGCCGTGATCTATGGTTTAAGTCAGGGCCTGAATTTCATTTTGGAAAATGGGTGTGGGAGATTACCAGTTTAGGTGGCTATCATGGGGGGGGTAATTTGAGGGGGAGTTAGGGTATTTTTTAGACATTTTTAAACTACAATCATCGAAAATAAATATTTCGTCAACCAGTATATTTGTTTTTTACAATTTCTAATGTTGTTGATTCATATTTATATTGTGAGGAAGACACGTTTTATTATATTGTTTACGTTTAATAAGGTAAAACAACTTCATTCTGTAGTCACGCACTCTCAAATGTGGCTCTATGTGTGTGCACTTAGGGTGCCAGCTCACAGAAGGGCGTCTCACAGAGCACGCACAAGTACTGAATTGAACACTAGAATGTTTAAAATTGTAAGACTCAAAAGCATGTCCAAATGACACATTCAGTCATGTTTTACCAGATCCTGAGCACCAATGACAAACATCTAATCTAATCAAATGTGTGGTAAATACTGCCGCTCATAGTATAGAGTCCTTGTGATCGTGAATCTCAAAAGTGAAAGTAAAATGAGAGCGCGCATTCAAAAGCGGTTTCCATAGCAGCTCCCTGATGCCCACAATTTACATACAGTAGCCTTTAATTACCCAACAATATAATTGCTCGAAAAATTATTTAAATATTTTTTTAATCATCCCATCTCACAGACTATTTATTCCCTTTAGGATTTCTGTAGTACACTTAATTTCCTTTCCGAACACGGAACTGGGATATGGCGGATTGGGGGAGAGGGGGTGAGGGGGTCAGCTTAACATCGTGATGTCTGTCAGCCATCGGTGATGGACGATGGCATCATCAATCGACCAAACCCTAGCGCAACCCCCAAAATTCAAGCCCTGTTAAGTTACAGGAAAATAACATCACATGGAGTGGGGTAAAGGCAATGATTTTCCACATGGTGCACGAACAAAGAGGGCCTCTGTTTCTTATTACACATGTGCTCGCTGAAGGAGCGTATTAGGTTAGTGTTTCTTTAAGCACCCGGCACATTTTTCAGGCGCCTTCCAATGTTTGGCTTTCAAACTGGGCTGAAGAAAGATGATCCCCTGACAGTACTACTTCATTATGGAACAGGCTGGTACAAGTGGAGGGAGTGGCCGGACAGTTTTCCTGCACCCAGCCCCCTGGCTGCCACACTGCTGGTCTCACCATGCCTGTGCACATACATGAAAGCAGCACCTCACTGAAGAATTAAAAAAAATAGTGTGCCGATTTCCAGCAACAGCCCTAACCTCCACCTCCTCCCCCACTTCATAGCCTGGGAAAACAGATTCCTGTGTTATGGCTGTGAAACCCAAACTTGAACAGCTTTGCCTTGAGTCGAGCGAAACCAGTTTCCTGGGTTGCCATACAGGTCGTGTTAATTACACCCAATGCCAAGAGCTCAGGTCTCCACATGGAGGCGGGTGTAGAGTTGCTATAACTCAAGAGAGGAGGCGTTAACCGAGAGCCAAGATATAGCAGTTTAAGCAAAAGCACAAAAGGTTGGAAACATGAAAGCAGTGTGAACAATTGGCCTTAAAGTTTGGAGTTGTTTGTTGCACGTGATGTCAGAAAGCATTCAAGCGTACTGATCAGGCCCAGTGGTTTTGCTCTTGAGATAAAAGCATTCATTAATAATGGACAATGCACTGGCTCAAAGGTTCATCTCATTATTGCAAATGGCTTGTTATTCATCCTAATTATCAGGCTGAATTGAAAGACTACGACCCCCAGTGAAGTCTGTGAATGACAGCTGACATCACTCTTGTTACCCAGCACCAAGGAGCATCACATTACATGAGGCCCAGCACAAGACACCAATGTAAAAACAGACCTTGATGTACCTGAAGGACAGATAATAATGTGTGTGGCAGTATGGCAGTATGGAGCTAGTCGTGAACTGAAAAACAGTCTATCACTAAATGGAACAAATTTGCATCACTTGAAGTGAAAAAGTGAAAGTGAAAGTGAAAGTGAAGTGACATTCAGCCAAGTATGGTGACCCATACTCAGAATTTGTGCTCTGCATTTAACCCATCCGAAGTGCACACACACAGAGCAGTGAACACACACACACACACACTGTGAGCACACACCCGGAGCAGTGGGCAGCCATTTATGCTGCGGCGCCCGGGGAGCAGTTGGGGGTTCGATGCCTTGCTCAAGGGCACCTAAGTCATGGTATTGAAGGTGGAGAGAGAACTGTACATGCACTCCCCCCACCCACAATTCCTGCCGGCCCGGGACTCGAACTCACAACCTTTCGATTGGGAGTCCGACTCTCTAACCATTAGGCCACGACTTCCCACAATGCAATATGCTCAACTTATATTCATCCGTGTTGGTGCATAAAATGGTAAAAGAGACCCTACATTTCATTTTGCACAACAAGCTAACTATTGTACAAGATATTTTTTACAATAGGCAGAGATAAACATGCCCGCTCCAATCTCCAACCCTCCTGCAAGGCTTTTGTAATTTGGATGTTATGTGGGTTTGCAGCTAGCATGCCAGCTCCAGCATAGTATTAACTGATCAGCACGCACAGCCAATGTGAGCAAGCAAACAAAGCAGCCAGACAAATGATGTTGATTTATTCACATAAGCTTTTACTCACAGAGCAGATCAATTTAATAGCCAGACAGCTGCTAGTATGGGTGGAATTTGCCCAACCACAGATGAACAAGTTGTGTTTTGATTACAAGACTATCAATTCAGCTAATCATTTGCATTGAAGAAAGGCATAAACAGTTTTTTAATAACTGACAGGCATAACAAAATATTCTAATTAGTGGTCAACAGATATGGGCCTTTTAGTGGTCAATGCAGATACTGGTATCAAGTTCCAGGTGGATGATGGCCAGTATAATTATTAGGTATGCACCGAAATGAAAATTCTTGGCCGAAAACCGAAAAACCGAAAGAAATTATGCCAATTATTAGTACCATTGCATTTATGGCTACGACTGTACTAACTTTACTAAAATCAAGGCATTGCAATTGCATAAATTAATATTAAAGTTTCAAAGAATAAATAAATTACAAATTATGCAAATATTTATTTAGCACATTGCAACAATGGACAGTATAAAATAAAATTCAAACTAAAATGTTATCTTGACCCCACTCATGTAGCCTACATTAAATAATAATGTACAGGCCTACTGGCCTCCAGAAAGGTTTTAAAATTAAATGTTCTCTATTAAAAACAAAGTGCATTAAGGTCAAGTGCATTTTTTTTTCTCTGTAGGACTACTACAAGAAAGTGCATTACTTCTCCATAGGCAAGAGGGTTATCACTTATGGGGATGGGGACTTCAGACAGATAACCATCAAGCTGTTGAGTGGTTGAGCTTGTCATCTGCCTGACATTTGAGAAAGATTTGAGAGAGTGTATTTAAATAGGGCCAGGGCATAAATAAACATTTTTATCAAAAAAATAAATAAAGAAATAAAGAATCTAGCAGAAATATGGCTAAATTCTGATAGTCACATATAAGAACAGAATAGCCTAAGTATTTTTATTATTTGCGGCACTTTCTTGCAGGATTTCACTGAACATATCAGACAAGGCGGGTGCATGCCCCTCATCTGGTGCAGAGAGATGAGTCTTTTTTTCTCCGTTCTCCGCATCCATCGCGGCCTGGATCATTTCTCGTGCGCGCTCACTGATCTATATATATATATTATAGATCAGTGTGCACGCTGCTTTATTTCCGAATCTACGTAATGGTCTTTATAATGCGGACCAAGTACAGTAGCGATCAAGTGCAGAGGATCCGAATAGATCTCAGTGAAACATGTGCTGACAGACTCTAAGAGTGTACTTTTCATTGTTTTCACTGCGTGGTCCGTCTCAACCTCTTTGCTTAGGAGACGCTTTAGTGCTGCGATTAAAGGAATAACGTCCGTTACGGGTGCATCAGAGGAGCTGATCTCTTTAGTTAGCTGCTCAAAATGGGCAAGAAGAGAGAGAATGTTCTCAGACCCACTGGTTAGATGTGAATGTCGCGGCAAGCTCGTGGTCTGCGCTATGCAGGTGCACGTGCAGGTCGCGGTTTCTGTTTGCGTCATCACAACATTTCGGCCGTATTGTTTCGGTGATAAAAGTGTTTCGGCCGAAAACCGAAAATGCACTTTTGGGCCATTTTCGGACGAAAATTTTCGGTGGCCGAATATTCGGTGCATCCCTAATAATTATTTAATGAGATCTACATTAAATTAAAAACTTAAAATTTACATCACAAACTATTTTCTCAGAATTCCCTAAATACAATTTAAAACACAAAATGTGCCAGGAAGTCCACCAAGAATCTACTGACAAGGTTAGATTTTGGCCCTATTTTCAAAATGGCCAATGTTAAAGAGACACATTTAAATAATTTAAACCTGATGGCTTCAACAAAACATAGTCCACTGATTAACAATCTAGGAGATCACATCAAGTCTGTCTTTGAAGGTTTATAAGTTATTTATTGTTAAAAATCAAAATTTCCCTATGGAAGAAATTAATGGGATTTTTACTTCTGCAAGTATTGTTACACACTCTATAGTACTGTTCCAACCTTATTCTGCTAATGTACCCCTGAGGCTCTGCTTATCCTTCCAGAGCTTTTCAAATGTTCACTGGTGGTTTCAGCTATTGAACAACTTCAGCCATTTCAAAAGAAGTTGATTGAGAAAGCAATTCTGTGCAGAGCTTTAATGGGTGTGATGTTTGAAAATTATATGAAAGCAAAGCTTGCCTTCTCTCTCCTCTGCCATTTGAACATCTGCTGATTAAGTGGAGAGTGCCACCTATAAAAAAATGGGGATGGCCGAGCAGAAGAAGAAATGTTTGCCTAAACACAAGGTCATAAAATGCCACCCTTACTGCATCTGTCAGAATGCAAAGCAAAGGACCAGATGTTTCCATCGCAAGTGCTGTTTAATTTTGGCACAGGGCAGCGGTATTAGTTCATCTGTCTATAGCTCTGTCTCAAAGCCTGTGATCAATCATTCAGAGAGCCCATGAGAGACCAGGCTGTATTACAGCTGATGGGAACCAAACACAACCGCAGAAGCCTGGCAAATCAAAAGAGCTGATGTGAGAACTATGATAATGTGGATTTGAGAGCTCTAGAGTAGATATGGAGTAGTTGCGAGCTCTTGAAAGATGGCGGTCTGAGTTATTGAAGACAAAAACAATCAAAAGGGGGTGAGATGGAGTCCGAATCAAAGCCTTTCACTTGAGGAAAAACACAGCAGTGGGTAGGGATGGGTATCGTTAAGGTTTTAACGGTATTACTACTCTTACCGATACTGCTTAACGGTCCAGTACTTTAATGGTATTCTTATCGGTTCTTTGTGTCGTGTTACTTTGTGTTGTGTTAGGCAGTCGAAAACTTTGCATTTCTCTGTCTGCACATAATGCACTTTTGAAAGATGCTTTGACAGATTGCTTGTGTTTCTGCCCTTACATGCAAAACTTTTTTTGTTGCACTTATGACAACCAGCGTTGTCTGCATCAACTCTAGTGAAGTATAACCACACTTTGGAACGTTTTGCTCTCTCCGCCATCGTGACTCTTTGTATTAAGCGGGAGTTTTCGTACTGTAAGGGGTTGTACACATATCGTGTCTAAAAACGCATGGAAAACCCTAGGCACGCCGCTTTCTGATTTTTTTCCCAAAGCCTTCGGGCACTTGCGCTCCTGAGGCTTCTTCCATTGCTAAGCAACCATGACCTGCTCTCTCCATGAAGACGCGGAAATTTCAGCAATGGATAAATGGATTTGCAGCACTAAAAACTGCTTGCAGTAGCTCTGCTACTAAATTAATTTAAAAATCCACATACAGCTATCAGCTGTTCTCTCATCTTGGCTGAGCTTTCAATGTTGTTACGGAAAAGGTGAGGAAGTTACATGACCTGAGGTGCGCTTGCGGCATCCTGAAAAGTTGAGATGTTTTTAACTCGATGCGATAACTTCCATTGCTAGGTCAATTGCATGGAAAACCCTGAACAAACATTAGCATTCTATGGGAAAGTTTACAGGTGCCGCTTGCAATCTTGACTGACATTCTTGTTGTGAATGTATGCATCTTGTATGACAATTCTAAAAATCCCTCATGAAAATAAATACATATTCATAATCAAAACACATCTCGTCACAAGTTACTTTAGATTCTAGTGTTGTCACGGTACCAAAATTTCAGTATTCGGTACCAGTGAAAATCCACAGTTCTCGGTACCAATTTCGGTACCAAAGCAGAACACAAAAATATTCTAATAAAAAAAAAAACACTTTTTATCAATAAAAATAAAACCAATGCCATTCTTTATACTTATTTACAATTGTGTTTAAAGTTTTTCTACAAGTAATATAATTATGAAAAGCAGTAAACAAGTTTCACCCAAATTTAATTTGTCTTTTAATTAATGAAATTTAAACACATTTTATTATTTGCTATTAAAATTAAAACATGGAAGAAATATTGTGTGATTTATTTCTTTAAAATTAATGATGTATAAAAAATTTTCAACAGAAGTAGCAGTATCACATTCATTCTACTAAATAGTAATATTTCTAGCACAGTGTCTTTATGTAAAAAATGAACTTATTTTGACGGGTTATTATGAATACCTGTAAATTGACACTTGTTTTACTCAAATGAAATGGTAAAATGCTTGTGAAGTGACTCAGAAAAGTTCTTGTGATGTTGTTTATGTATTTATGTCCTCATTGAGACGGCAGATGCTGAAATTACTGCAAGCGTCACGCGCTTCAGTCTATGTAGTAAACAAACCTGCACGTCTCTGCCATTCATTCATTCACTCAGAGACGTGCAGAACATGCAGGATTCATATTTCAACCAACTTTTGCGGCTTAACATTTACAGATACTGGTCCATATGGAGATTTGATTTGATTAATTTATGCTAACTTTGACAAATTCCGTGACTGTCCATATTAAAATGTAAGTTTCATTTTCATGAATGGATTTTGAGATTCCGTCTGCGTTTTCTGCTTTGCGGAAATCATAGCGCTGTATGCGTCAAGAACCGGGTTGACCAGGTACTCGGTACCACCGGTACTTAAAGAAACCTGGTACGTCACATTTTCATTTTTTTAGTACCGACTTGGTACCGAAGTACCGGGTCTTTTGACAACACTATTAGATTCTATGATGTTCTAAGTCTGAGAGTTGGCATGTCAAACTAGCGCAACTATCTGAAAGCAGATAAACTTGTATCCCTTAAAAAAATGGAACAGATGATCTCCGCCATACTGTCAGATATCACTGTAAATTATAAAGATCTAAATGCACAATATCAATGGGATATTCTAAACCTTCTCTCAACATAACAATTATGAAATACTACATTACTTTAATGCTTTATAATCATTTGATTGTTTTATTTAATTATTTGGATTTTGGACACAAATCCTAAGTTTAGGGGTCAGATTTACAAAACTTAAGAATTAAATTCTGCTATTTATTCACTGTAAAAAACATTTTTATCTTTGTTCTTAAGATGGTTCCAAATAGGGCTGTCGCGATAACCGCAAAATTGTAATACCGCGCTATTGACAAGCAAACCGCAGAGGAAAGATAGCAACCGCAGAAACCGCGGCAACCGCAGTGTTCAGGTTATTTTTTTATTTTTTTTTTTAATGAGGCTGTGTGGCCTTATTGTTTTTTTTTTTCAATTTGTCACTGTGCATTCAATGTTAAATAAATTATATTAATGATACAATATGGTCACGACTGTAATTTTCTCGTGAGCCGTTGTAGCTTTATGGTGCTGCGTTAGTTTTGAATAGGCCGGCTGAAACGATGGGAGGCGCTCGATCTCGTCCCAAAACCTAATGTCACGTTGCCAGTTTGGGAACATTTTGGCTTTCAACCCAATGAAAAGGACGAGCCAGCGAATATAGATGAGCCGATATGCAAAATGTGCTTCAAAAAAGGTTCCTGTGACGCAGCAATACATCTAATTTGAGGTCATCGGGACATTCTAAAACGCTTAACGGGAAAAACGCTTAATGTGGTTTAATGTACCAATACAGTGATATTAACAGACCAAACTCACTAAACATCATATTAATAAAGTATATTATCTACAAAAAATCAGATGATCCCTGAATATGAATTCAACGCGTTTAATAACACGTTAAGCCTTTTCCTCTCATAGAAAACCATCATAAGGCTTAACGTGTTATTAAACGACTTGCATTCATATTCAGGGATCATCTGTTTTTTTGTTTTGTTTTTTGTACATTGTATACTACTTTATTAGTATAATGTTTAGTGAGTTTGGTTTTTAAAAATCACTGTCTTAGTACATTATGCCACATTAAGCGTTTTCTTATAACGGTTTTTTATGGGAGGAAAAGGCTTAACGTGTTATTAAACGAGTTGCATTCATATTCAGGGCTCATCTGATTTTTTATAGATAGTATACTTTATTAGTATGATTTTTAGTGAGTTTGGTCTGTTAATATCACTGTCTTAGTACATTAAGCCATGTTAAGCGTTTTAGAGTGTCATCCAGCGCAGCTGCCCACTCAAGCATCAGGTCGCGGAGCAACATCAAAAAGAACAGCTGAGACCGGCCGACAGTTAGGAGTAGCTGAAGCCTTTGCTAAATCTGTAAAATACAGCCGTGAAAGTAACAGGCATACCTGCTGAAGTCACGGACAACCTCCGCGTCAGTGCCCATACCCAAGACAGCGTGAGCAGATAACGAGCTCACACGCTATCTGCAAGAGGAGTGCATCGACTCCAGCGTGAATCCACTGTCCTGGTGGGCCAGTGGTGACGCGATAATCAGTCTAGATTTCCGCTGCTGTCCAAAGTCGCGCGCACATACATGTAATACATGTTAGAACTTGATTTCTTAAAAAAAAAAAAAATATTGGAAAACGCATGTTCTTGTTGATGTTTGGCATTTAACAATAAATAAAAATGTTTTAAAACGTCTCTGTCAGTTAAAAAAAGCAACAATATATGCTACATAACTCAACTATAGAGCTTTGTATGCAGCAAAATCAGGATAAATTAGGTATGTAAAAAAAAAAAGCGGCGGTAATACCGCATATCGCACTATTGAGCCACCCATAATAACCGCAGGGGAAATTTCTTAACCACGACAGCCCTAGTTCCAAAGACAAAATTTAAAAAGAGTTTGAATTCCGGAAAAGAATTAAAGAATTAAAAAAATAAAAATAAAAATCTTAACCCTTGTGGGTTGTTGGGGACGTTTTCGTCCACTAGGGGGTAAAGTTGAGTCTTATTTTGGCCACAACTTTCTCTGTGTTTGAGCTAATGGATTGATTTTTGGTTACAAATCTTATTTTGACCCATATTTTGGGAAAATGCTTTGAAATTTTTCAAAAACTCAACGGTACACTCTGGGCAAATTCACTACCCTTTCGGGATGTTCGTGGATGAAAACATCCACTAAATTAAACTGCTGTAAAAAAGTATCAGATAAATATTTTTTTCAATTTTTTTTGCATAAATCTATTAATCAACCTCAGTCCTGATCAAAACTACCAAATTTTTAAAAACATTCCAAGATTTTAACTTTTTAATTACCAAGTTCATAAATGATGTCACTGATTTGGGAAAAAAAACACACAAAATTACATATTTTCAATATAAAAAGTGATTGTGGACTGGATTTTTTTTACCTTTTATCACAGTCTTGGGCATGTCAAAGATTAGTAACAAGATTGGCTTTGATGCATTGTTAGTTTTTGTGCAGCATTAGATTTAAATTTTTTCTCCCTAATTAGCTGTTGGTGGCTGTTTTTGCCCCATTGACTTCCATTATAATGACATTTTTTGATTGCAAAGCCATGACACCATATAATCATGCATTCTTGATTGTTTGTGGTTTTCACTTTTGGGAAGAGGTAAAAAAATTTATTTTTACAGTTGATCACTAGGTGGGACCATTAACCCTTTAAATAGGCCTGTGCAAAAAAGGCTTGGTTTCTGGCTTGTATATGGAGTTATATGGAGTATAACAGCAAAATATAGTGTTTGTGTGTGTGTGAGATTCTTGATTGTTGGTGGTTTTTCCTGTTGGGAAGAGGTAACATTTGTTGTTTTTTACAGTTGATCACTAGGTGGGACCATTAACCCTTTAGATAGGCCTGTGCAAAAAAAGGCATAGTTTCTGGCTTGTATGGAGTTATATGGAGTATAATAGCAAATTATAGTGTGTGTGTGTGTGTGTGTGTGTGTGTGTGTGTGATAGAGAGAGAGAGAGAAAGAGAGGGTGTGAGAGAGACCTTTGTGCACTTACCTTGATGTACAGTATTTGAAAAAAATCAAAATATGCACCTCATGCTCTCAGAACTACATGGAGAAAACAATAAAAAAAGAAGTGTGTTTATGCTGCTTCCTTTTGATGGTGAAAAGTACAGATGGCCTATATGTGAAATGCTCCTCTTTTCTTGATGGTAAAGCCAGTTTAAAACCTTAAAATCCTGTAAAAATTTATGAAATTTATGAAATCAAAAATTTATGAACATAATGTATTATGAACCAAAATGCAATACCAACTTCAAATAAGCTGCAGCTCGCTGGAGGGGTCACGCTACATAATCATTTCTAAAACTTTGGTACAAGTCAAGCCCTTTCTCGTGTTGCTTGCTGCTCTTCTCACCATTAAATATCCAGCACGATGGCATGCAAGTGTTTAAATCCACGTACTTTGCTTTTGTTTAGTCTATTCGCTTATTAAGTCTGACGTCACGTAGCAGCGCTTCCGTGTCCAAACACTCTATCAGTTACCACAAGAAAACAACAAAAGGTGCTAATATAAACTCACAATGTGATAGAATACTAGCGAAAAAGTTATAATATTAACCTTTAACTCCATACCGAAGTACCAGATAGCCAGACAATAAAAATATAAATATAAAAAAAATATCTAAAAATTATTTGTGTTTGGGACGCTGTGAGCACGGAGACTGTAGTGTATATCGTAAGTTTGAAAGCATTTAAGTTAAATTATCAATATGAATAAACAGTGCTCATAAACGGCTGCTGAGGTCATATTCTCAAGTGAAGCAAGTTGAGGCCTGGACCCGGAAACAGCGCTTCTTACGTCATCACTTAACAACCGAATACTTTCACCACCATTAAAAGGCAGCAGGTGTATAAATACACTTTTGTTTACTCCATGTAGTTCTAAGAGCTGAGGTGTACGTTGTGATTTTCTGAAATACATTAAGGTAAGTGCGCAAAGGTCTCTCTCACACACACTCTCTCTCTCTTTCTCACACACACACACATACACACTCAATATAATATGCTGTTATACTCCATATAGCTTCATATACACGTCAGAAACTAAGCTTTTTTTTGCACAGGCCTATCTAAATGGTTAATGGTCCCACCTAGTGATCAACTGTAAAAATAACAAATGTTACCTCTTCCCAACAGGGAAACCCACCAACAATCAAGAATCTCACACACACACACAAACACTATAATTTGCTGTTATACTCCATATAACTCCATATACAAGCCAGAAACTAAGCCTTTTTTTGCACAGGCCTATCTAAAGGGTTAATGGTCCCACTTAGTGATCAACTGTAAAATTAACAAATTTTACCTCTTCCCAAAAGGGAAAACCACAAACAATCAAGAATGCATGATTACATGGTGGCATGGCTTTGCAATCAAAAAATGTCGTTATAATGGAAGTCAATGGGGCAAAAACAGCCACCAACAACTAATTAGGGAGAAAAAAATTAAATCTAATGTTGCACAAAAACTAAAAATGCATCAAAGCCAATGTTGCTACTAAACTTTGACATGCCCAAGACTGTTATAAAAAGTAAAAAAAAAATCCAGCCACAATTACTTTTATATTGAAAATAAGTCATTTTGTGTGTTTTTTTCCCCCAAATCAGTGACATCATTTATGAACTTGGCAATTAAAGAGTTAAACTCTTGGATTTTTTTAAAAACATTTGGTAGTTTTGATCAGGACTGAGGTTGATTAACAGATTTATGCAAAAAAAATAGAAAAAAAATATGAATCTGATACATTTTTACAGCAGTTTAATTGAGTGGATGTTTTCATCCCGAACAACTCGAAAGGGTAGTGAATTTGAACAATCCACAAGGGTTAAAGTGCAGACATCTGGTCTTAAAATCTCCAAAGTTAAGAATACTAGGTATGTGAAAGAATATTCTAAAGTGACACCATTGATTGATAATGTAAACAAAGATTGGTCATGATTACGCTGAATTTAAAATTAATTTTTAATTTTATAATAACATGATTTCAGCAACATTCAGCACATATGAATGTAATATACAGGGAAAAAAAATGAAACTCAATAACTATTTAAAAGATGAATAAAGCAAATAACTGATTAAAGCACATGCCGCATTTTAAAATGTGACTCTGGGTGCTGAACTTCCGTCAAGCCAGTCATTATGAAAATAGTGCATGCTTTTCACAGCCTAGAGGAGTTGATAACACCAGAGCTAGTTATATTTTTCCGAAGGAAAAAAAAATAATAATTATAAAAAAATAAATAAAAATACTGGAGAAGTTAACTTTTTTTCTTACAATCTCACCACAGTCTAAAAAAATTTAATTTATCTTTTTCTTAACTTTTGATTAGACAAATCACAGAAACAGCTGAGGAATAGCCAATATACATGGACACATGACCTCACATCAGTTTAATTCTATCTTAACAGAACAGGAACTCGTCCAGCTCTATATTTTCGCATTACTTCATGTTGTTACGTCTCTATCATGTGTAATTAATGTGTAGCTTTCCTGCCTAATTATAACTTTGCAAACATACCTACCACAGTATAAACAGAACAATGAAACCTCCACAGACTGACACATTTTGACCATTGCACAGTATATGCTGTCATACCGTGCAGACCTAGTTCCCAATTTAAGATGCCAGACTGTCATTTGGGAATGCTATAAGCTGTGGCCATTCTCTTGTAAGCAGAAGACACACAGTCCTTATTCGACACCAGAGAAAGCAGGTCATCTGCATTCATACATAATTGGGTATTCAAACAGTTATCTAACCACAACTAGCAGTTATGCATGAGCACATGCAAGCACACAGAGAAATGATGAGTGGCCTAATACAGGCTTAACACTGAGCTATTTTGTCTTGCTTTGGTACAACAATGATAACGCAGTGATCTGGTTATTCTTTCAAAAAAAAAAACATGGAAGGGAAAAAGTGGAACAGAATGAGACAGCCATCTGTCCACCACAGCAACATTCAGCTGAGCATTAGCACCACATGTGCGCTCTGCCTAACTCACCACTGCCTTCTTTTTCCTCACAACAAAAATGTCTGTGAATTAGCACATGCTGCCTCAGTAGAATCCTGTTGTGTTTTCAGGACAGGCAAATGTCACTGCAGAAATCCTCTTTCAATATACTGTCGTCACACATAAAAGAGCTCTGTATATCTGCCCACTAGAGACCCAATAACAACAACACTCAAAAATTATGCAAAAACAGTTTGACATTGTTCAGTTCACTGGATAATGCTTTTCAAAGTACAGAAATTATATTTAAAAAAAAAGCTTTTACATTATTGTTAAAATAAATAAAATTAAAACAGAGAAATTAAAATAGAAAGCACTACAGAAATAAAGGTGAAAACAGATAATGTCATTTAAAAAAGAATTTGCAACAAATTATGCATTCAAAAGGAAGGAATAAAATCTAATTGAATAATTTCAACATTTAAATATGTCTGTATTCACAATTTTAAATATGTACATTATACAACTGAAAATATTGTGAACTCTTCATGTATCACTCTTCATGCATAATTGGGAAGTTATCTTCAGTAAGACAGCGAGGGAAAACTGTGACAAATGTGCAATATCATCACTCTCTCTCCTCCTACACATTCATTACAAATCTGAAACTGAATTACAGCTCTGTTGAAAAACCCATCGTGCTGCCTACCTAGACAGCCGTTTTGGCATCAGAGGCAGAATCCTGACAACAAGGCTGTTCCAAAAGATCAACAGCAACATAGGGCTGGGCGATATATCGAATATTAGCGATAATATCGGAATAATTTTGACGACGATGTACAATTTGAATATATCGGGAATATCGAATATTTCAAATTCAAGCATACTTTCCCAAAAGAACGCGCCGAATGTCCAAAAACAGGAACCTGTAACTGCTGACTGCTCTACGCCCCTCTACTACGAGAGCTTTAATGATAGCGGTTGCCAGATAACAAGAGTTTAAATCTCCGAATCAGAGCTCCACTGTTACAAGGATACATTTTCTGCCCGGTGTTTGCTTATTTTAAGCAATCTGGCAACCATGCGCACGTGCTCACTCCTCATTGCGGAAGAGTCGCTGACGATAATCTGAAAACACTAACAAGCTGGAATTGACTGAGCGATCTAATGAAAGCGTCGTTCAGCCGGTCTGTGTTCTGTCGTGAGATCTCAACTGTATTGTTCGCATTTGTGATAGCAAAATAAATGCACTTACTCGACCGCTGATGTTTGAATAGAGAAACATAGGCTATGGCCATTTGGAATTACTATTGGGGAATTTCACTGATATGTTTACCAGTTTCCATAATATAGACAGAGAGAATGCAAAAGTCTTTGGTATTCATTTATATATATTTATATATAAGAAATAGCTATGTGCTTCAGCAACTAGCTCCCCATCTAAGAGGGTTTTTAGTGTCAGTAGGAACATAGTTTCATGCCACAGAGCTTCTCTTAAAACCACAGACAGTTGACAGACTTGTGTTCTTAGCTTAAAAACTTGTTAAAAAAATTAAAATAAAATACTTATCCCAGTTGCATAGTTTAAATTGTGAATTGCATGCACTAAAAAGTTGACAGAATGCACTTTCTGTAACTTACTTAATTTGCACTGATTCAGTTACATATAGGCCTACATGTATTCATTTAATAAAAAGCAGTAAGTGATCTCTTGGTCTAGATTTTTTAATTGCTTAAATTAGCTGTTTAATCTAAATGTTTTTTTTTTTAATGGGCAAAAGAAAATCATGTTTTATTTTTTATTATTTAAATGCAAATGCAAACATATCGAGATATATATCGAATATCGTAAAAAAATTGACAATATCGAGATATCCTTTTTTTTTGTATATCGCCCAGCCCTACAGCAACATCATGCTGCCTTCTAAGAGTTGTCCATTATTTGGTATTCTTGGTTCTTTTGGTCCAGACCAAAAATTTAGATTCAGTCCTGGTTTCAGAGCATTTACACTGCCATTTTGAAACTCTGAATCTAAAGCTACAAAACAAAAAGGCATAAATATAGAGTAACTACCTGATTGGATAGTTTTTATTACTTTTTCTAATGGGACTTACACCTGTACCTCACTGTAATGGGTAAAATAGAACAACCAGGAATGCTTCACCATCACATCTTATTTTATTTTTGGTTTGTTTATATGTCTCCGGTTTGTGCTGCTTTCATATTTCAGTTGAACCTAGAGCTGTCATGATTATGAAATTTGGCCGACGATTAATTGTCTAAAAATAGTCACGGTTATTGAGATTAATTATCACGATTAATTGTCAGTTTTTTATGGTTTCCATAATATAATTGTGATTAATTTAAGGGTTCAGTAAATCATTATTTTTTTGAGTTATTATTTTGCAGTGTTAGATTACATGTAGTATTCCAAATTCTAAGAATCAACCACTACCGATCCAACACCAGCACTATTTCTTTTTTACACCACTACATAATATCAATACCGTGTTTGTGGAACTAATGGTCACTCTTTTTTTAAACATAATCCACTAAATACTTTATTCCTTATTACATAGAAAAACTACATTTGAATGAAAACATATAAGCTATGAAATTAAACTAGCTGACTGTATAATTTAGCAGCAAAAACTATTTAGCAAAAAAAAAAATCTTTGGTGCACGCTATACAGTTTAAACATGTTTATTCTGTTCACTATTTGTATTCTTACAAAATACATTCATGAAAATAAGATAGATATCATGAGAAAAATAAAAGCTTCAAATAATCTTTCTGTGTGAAAAACTTTTATAATGTGAAACGCTTCAAACAGAGCGGTATAAAGCTCTTATGCATATCCAGGGTGCACAAAGATGTGACTGAAGTAGTGGTGGGCAGTATGACAAAAAATGTATATTATGGTATTTTTCAAAATTATACCGGTTTCACGGTATATGATGGTATTTTTTTTTTTTTCATGCATGACCGGGTGTAAACCCACATTTTCTACTGATTGAGAGGGGAAATAGGCTACTGCAGTAGATTGACTTAAGGCCCGTTCACACCAAGAACGATAACGATATTAGCGTCCACACCAGCGAACGATATTGTTTGTGTATTCTAAGCGGACGTGCATCTGCTTGATTGGTTGGCAATGTTTTTATCGTTCATCAGAAAAAAAAAACGTTCTGAAAGTGATTCCAACGATATCGTTTCTCTGTGCCTTTATCGTTATAGTTGTGGTGTGGATTCTTTAATATTGAGAACGATTTTTAGAACTATATCTTTATCGTTATCTTTATAGTTATCGTGCTTGGTGTGAACGGGCCTTAAGAATGCCCTATTTTATACTGTCATGATGAGGGAATATTGTAGAAAAATTCCACTCTAAACTTCCACTCGTGTATGTGAGGCGAGTGGGCTGATGGCAGCAGGGGGTGGATATGTGTGGCGGTCAGTGGATATTGTGGACGAGTTCTTCTGTGTCATCACGTTTTACAGCTTCAGTCTCTGAACTTTCATGCTTAGTAACAGAAACAGCCGTGTCATCGCCTCAGTGCAACAGTGAAAAGAGACCCCTCTCAAACGTGTTCTGAACATTATTTAAACAACACCGGTATTGCGGTATTTAAAAAATGTATAGCATGAGAAAAATAAACACTGGCATTCAGTATGAACCGGTATACCGCCCAGCACTAGATTGAAGCAACATAAGTCACAGCACGCTGCACTCCACATTCCAAAGAGAAGAGAAAAGATAGCAAGATATCATTTTATGTGAATCCCCAGAATTTTACCTACACACCTAGTATTATAATGGGAATATATCATCTTGGAGAGAGAGTTTTTCCATGCTGAGTAACTTTCATAACTGAACGTGACGTGCTGTTTGAATGCTGAGTGGAGAATAACTGACAGCTGCAGCAGAAGGGAGACCAATTTCGGTAAACATAAATTTAACAATGTAAATATAATTCTTTCCCTCTCATTAAGATATGGAATGACCTCAGATGATAAATGCTATACAGTGCATGAAAACCAAACTGGTGCGTTTTAAAACATTTTTATTTATTGTTAAATGCCAAACAGCAACAAGAACATGCGTTTTCCAATATTTTTTTTTTTTTTAAGAAATCAAGTTCTAACATGTATTACATGTATGTGGGCGCGACTTTGGACAGCAGCGGAAATCTAGACTGATTATCGCGTCACCACTGGCCCACCAGGACAGTGGATTCGCGCTGGAGTCGATGCACTCCTCAACGATGCCCCCCCACCCCCCATTACCATATAAAAAGCACAATAACAGCTGTTGTTTCAGAAAACAGCGGTTATTGTTAGATCAAATAATCGTGATAAGATGGTTATTTGATTATCGCGACAAGCCTAGTTGAACCACAATAGAGTTAGTCTGGAGGCAGGCTAAGACTTGAAAAGAGGGAATATACTGAGCCGTGTCGTGCCATACGACACAGTGGAAAGGCGCCATTAGACATGTATGCTCATAGTGAAGCCAAAACCAGACTTCACTGCAATAATTTCATTAAAAAAATCATAATTTTAACAATCCACAAACAACTATTTAATCAAATTTTCAACAGAATCACCTGTGAATTCCCTATGTATCATACAAAGCAAACTGTAACACTTACTACACCTTGCAAATGACACAACAAAACTACAATAATTCCTTTATAATCATCAAATTGTAAACAGAATAAGAATTATTCTCCAGTAAAGACAGTTTTGTTGATTATAACCAGAGTGTTTGTGAGGGTACAAAACTCACACATGGACTGTCAATGAGTTCACGCTGAACTCCAGAGCTCTGTTCTTTAACGTCAAATCTATTAATCGAAACAGTAATATGAAATAATCGAATGATATTAGTCATAATCATGCACTGCTCACAGTTCAGTGTTTGTTGATGACAGGACACTGGTTGACCTTTATCCGGGTGCGTGAAGAGAAAGGATCTGAAAAGGGCTCAGGTTCAACATGGCCTTAATGTCTTTCAGCTGTGTGGAGAAATGTGAATTCCTGCAGCTATCGCAATAAATCTCCACAATCTCAACCCAGTTCACATGCTCTCTGGTTCTTTTCCTTTGTATCACTTTTTCCTGCCATGAGGTGCCGAGCTTATGCTATTGTCTTCTTGTGGTTAGTTACCATAGAAAAAAGGATGTGATACAGGAAAGGGTCTGCTAGATGGACAGTTGTAATATTTTCTCAAAATTACAGGCAGTGCAACTTTATGACACATACATGTGCTCGTCAAGCAGGTTGGGTGAAACCTCAAACAAAAAACACGATTACTGGGACAACATGTGCACAGACACACACACATTAACACACTTTTTTAGTTCATTTCAGGGCTGGGACTTTTTTTTATTATTTACTATCATTACTGGCACTGTCTGTATTTCCTTTCAAGAGGCCACTATATTTCTCAACAAGCAGCTCACGTTCTAAGGGGCTGACGGCGTAAATCAAGCTAAATTAATTTCAGCTGTTTAACCAAAGAGCTGCAGACTCTAGTGCATGTTAGACGCCTGCTTTGGCTAATAGTTCAAGTTAATGATATAAGGTGCATCATGCATAAGCTAACTGAACAGAACATATCAATATGTGGCAGTATGTTTGGATGCACACAGACCTCAGTTAGCTGGTATGAAAGAAAAAGAAAACTAACCACACACAGCAGCTGAATAATACGCTTATAATGTCCCATGACATTACACAAAGTCCAAATATTAAAAGAAATTAAAAGAAATTTGCTGAAAATGTACTTGCCCTGGAAAAAAAGCAAAAATACTTAGTACTTTAGTAGCATAGTATTAGTAATAATGGATTTTATTCTAACAAACATGCAGCTTTGCACTTCACAAGCATTAATTGATGTACTGGAGTCTAGAGCCCTGCATTTCAGCCTTGGCCCCACAGACGCTGACTTTTTTATGCCCCTTGGGCCGGGCTCCGGGCCAATTTTCACGTCATAGTTCAGACGCAGACTGGGCCGGGCTTTGGGCCTGTTTAAGGCTTCTCCTAATTTTTATATTTTAGACATCCATCAATTAGTGATGAAAAAATTGCCGCACTGGTGGAAAAAACACAAGACCGTCAAGAGCCGTTCGACGGTGTTTATTGTCCCGCCAGCAGCAGCATGTATGGTGCATGCCATCAGCGCAGCTGAACAGTTCTTCATTCACATGCATGCAATAGGCTTAAGCTTGCCACAAAGCATCGGCAAAACTAATTGCCATAAATGTGTCAGGGGGAAATAAGAAGAAGATATTTAAATTATTTACTAATAAACTAGTTTTCTTAGTTTTCCTTGAGTCTGTGTCGCAAGGATGTTGCCCTAGAGCGCCCTCTCGCTGCTGTAGACGGTAATGTTTCTCTCTTACTATAAATTTTTTTTTTACAATTTGTTTACACTTTTTTAAAATACTTTTTAATAAAATATATATAAAATACAAAAGAATAAGAAATAAAATACTGCTGCAAAGTTCTCCACTAAATAAAATACTCTCAGTCTCAAACCAATATCATATAATAAAATATAATGAAAAATATAAATAAATAACTAACTATGATTACAGTGCAGCATTACCAATCCCAGCTTGTAGGCCTGCTCTTATTTAAAATATATAACTTTTCCAAAGTGTAAAGTTGCAGCATCAACAGTTTCAGTTTATAGACCTGCTCAGATTTTGTTATTGCATTGGACCGATCAGAATTAAGAGCAAAGGTCTGTTTAAATGCCTGAGCTGCGTTTGAATTACAATCGTTTTTTTCCTAGTTGTAGTGATGTTCACACTCGCGTGATGCCTTTTGAAAACCTTAGGCCGGTGACACACTGGCATATTGCACCTGTCAAACATAGTCTATTTTGCCGTCAATACTGTTGACGGTGTCCTTTATCAGTAGGCTTTATATTTATGCTCAACATGAAGTATAGATATTGTTGTCGTGAAGACAAGATCCTGGTCTGTCAGCGCCTCGGCGAACTCCCTCTATGTCACCTACAGTAGCAGCAGCGCGCCAGCGCCGCGTCAGGCACGATTCTGGTGTGTAAAGACACCGAAAACCCTGTACCGAAATGGTCCGGTACGAATACACATACCGTTACACCCCTAATATATATATATATGGGACACGCTGGGACATCGATGACCTCGACAACGCGTCGAGGTCATCGATGACGTCGACGCAAAAAATACGTCGACGCAAAATATGCGCATCGATTCGTCGACCTGTTTTTATTTCTCTAAAAAACTTTTGCAAAATGTTTACCTTATGTGCGCTGAATATACGCGATGGCCGGATCAACATTCTGTCCAACGTTATATAACCAATCCAGGGGTTTTTCTGCATTGATCTTTTTTTTTGGTGGCTGTCAAAGCCTTATTTGATCGGTGAGTGATCTGTGCTGCGCCTGACAGGACACGTACAAGAGAGAGCCCCGGCTGTGCGCGCGCACTCACAGTCTTCAAACAACACGAGCGCTTCTTGCTCTCTCTCTCCGTCGTGCATATTAATCAAAATCATTAAACACTATAGAAAAAGGGCGAAACCCCCAAGTTTCACGCGCGCTCGCGCACTCACGGTCTTCAAACTACACGAGCGCTGTCTTGCTCTCGCTCGCTCTCTCTCTCTCTCTCTCTCTCTCTCCCTCCCTCGTGCATATTAACCAAAATCGTTAGACAGACACGATAGAAAAAGGGCGGAACGCCAAAGTTTCACGTGGAGCATTCGGTGATTTTTTTTTTTCTACATGACAGGCTGCTGGCTCCCACTGTTAATTTTTATTTTTTGGAAAAGCAATCTCTGTATTAGCTTAAAGCCTTAAAGTTTACATTGGTTACTGTATTCTTTCAATTGCTCTAAACAAGTATTTTGGGTGAACTTTTTTATTGAATGCTAGACATCAAGTTGTTGTTATTTTCATCTGAAAGAAGAACTTTTTTCAGTAAGCTAGGCCCTTTGTGTTCAGTAAGCTTGTTTCAGTAAGCTATGTGTTTTCAAGGCTTCAAGGTTTTATTGAATGCCATCTCTATACAAGTGCAAAGTAATGCATTCTTAGTCAGTCTTTTATTTTGTAATTTTAAGAGCAATAAACATATATTGCAATGTTAAGGAATTCATGTTTTTTTCATTCAGATATGTAAATCAACATGTATAAATTGTTAGTAGTCAATCGGTCTGGAAAAATAAATCGTTAGATTAATCAATGCATCGAAAAATAATCGCTAGATTAATCGTTTAAAAAATAATCGTTTAAAAAATAATCGTTTATCCCAGCCCTAATATAAATATATATATATATATATATATATATATCATGTCTGTGAGGCATGTAGTAGGCATTCGCTGAGTTTCGGTTCCTTCTTGTGAAGCACTCCTGTTCAAGACGAGACAGCAGAAAGCGCATGATGTTTGTTTTTTTTATAAAAGCACTTTTTGTTGTGCGAGTGCACACAAACAAAAGTAGACCCTTTATGAGTAATACCTTTATGAGCAAAATGGCAGCGTATCCACTGAAAAAAAAAATGCAAGTGATCACACTGGCGCCTTCATGTCCTGCAAAGCATGCTTTAGCTTCCACTATCGGCGCTAACTATTAGATAGAGTGCACATCTATCTAGGTTTAACGTTTAAACATTGTTACATGCTTGAATCTCTATGATTTCAGAAGGTTAAATTGATCAAACACAGGCTTACTGTCTGACTCTGGCCACTTGCTCATTACTTTAAAAAACAAGGCTCTACTGGAGTCTTGTGGATCACTGTGATACCTTTATCAGAGTGTTCTTGATGCCATTCACTGCAGAGGATCTATCAGTGAGCAAGTGATGTAATGCAAATTTTTTTCAAATCTGTTACACGGAAGAAACAAACTCATCTACATCTTGGATGGCCCAAGGGTGAGTAAATTTTTTGGGTAAATTACTCCTATAATAGTACAATAAAAGGATGTAACGATGCACTGCAAGACAGTAAGACAATAGATACAAACGTGATGATTCAAATCGCTTTGAGATATGAAACAAATCGTGATACAGTTGGGTGTAGGAGTTCATATTAATGTATCTCTGAAAAAAAGAGATACAGTACATTAATATATAAATTTTCTCTTTAGAAAAGTTTAGATGATATTTTCTTTTCATCTTGACTCAATAGCACTGTGCTGCTTTGTTTACAGTGGTAACCAATGAAATGTTTTATTGCTGCCGTTAGCGCACCTGCTGTCAGAGAGTCTATTTGCATTCTCAATCAGTCTGTGTGTTGTTTTAGTTTTGTTCAGATGTTTTATATAGCATAATTTCACAAAGTTGAAGTCAGACCATTCTGTTTTTGCTTCAAATTTCAAAATTATACAATCTAATTTAGATTAAAAAATTGCTCATGCAGCATGTACGCAGAATCTTTGTTTGGATCATGATTAAAAATGATAAATGATCATGATTAAAAAAAAAAAAACCTTAGTTTGTTTATCTGAAGATTTATTTTATTTGTTTTGGGGTTGGTTTTAAAATGTAAATTTCAATTTCACAAAGAAATGTTCAGCATTTCGTCCAAACAATAATAAAAAGGACATCATTTCATTTTTAATTTGTCTCAAACTAAAAATCGTGAGAAAATCATATAGTGAAATCAGTATTAGTGTTGTCACGATACCAAAATTATTGTTTCAATACCGATACCTAGTCAAGAATTGCGATTTTGGTACTTTTTCGATACTTTTCCTGAAAAGGGAAAATACACTCTCAAATATCATTGCTGTGCTCTATTTTAAAACCAGGACAAAATTCTAATCAGAGAACAGACTAATAAATGAACATATGAACAGCAGATATATTAAACATTTGAACAAAATATGAAATATCAAAATATAAAAAATAAATAAGAGCAATGACATTCAAGGTAAAGAAAGAATAAATTTAGCAGCATTGTCTCAGTTATCATAAGAAACATAAGAGTAATAAATTTATCTTGATTCTGAACTTTTAATAAAAATATGAACAGCGACTATATTAAACAATGATTCTTAACTCAGAAGATTAAATGTCAAAAGACAATTGCATTCAAGTAAAAAAAATAAAATAAATAAAATTTAGCAGCAATATCTCATATATTGTAAATTATTCTGTCAGTTGTGCAACCATTTTCTTTCAGAGGAGAAAACTCAGCCAGTGAGCTTTATTTAGCGTCATCTTTTTCTACCAGTTGTGGACCGGCGGCCACAGTATCAGCAGTGCTCGCACATGCAGCCTAGTGATGCGCGGGTCGGGTTTTTTTTTCAACCTGCGGGTCCCGCTTTTATGAAATTATTTGGCCCGACCCAGCCCGCAAATAAAGTCAAATTTCTTTACCCACCCCGACCCGCGCATCGGGGACATCACGGAAGATACGTTGCTACTTAGACCTTTGTATTGTAACCTTATCAAAGAACCTAATAAAATATGAAAATATATATTCCAAATTAATATAGACTATATGAAATTGCACTAGTGATGGTTCGTCCATGAACGAACCTTTTAGGTGAACGAATCGTTATCGTTCAGGTAATCCACTGACTCATATTTCTCATTCACTGAAGTTCCTCCCTCCACAGCAGCGCGCGAGCACGGCGCTATTAGCAGCGCATGGGCAGCTCGTGAACAGATCTGAGAACTGTTTCATCGTGTCAAAGAGTTACTCAAGATGTGACGGAGCATGTGATTTGTTGAATGTAGTGAACCAATATGCCCTTCACTGAACTAGATCGAGAGATCTTCTCATTCGTGAATGAGTTGAATGCATATTAAGCATACAGAATATAACTCCCCAATTAATGTGAATATTAGGGGTGTGCACGGATAGTCGAATATTCGTTCTGCTCTAATTATTCGATAAATAAAAATTTGTGACGAGTCGGGCGGGACCGAGGGACGTGGGAACGAGCGAGGCCGGTGGTGTGATTGGAGATGAACGACACCTGTTCGACCCACCGGTCTTGAATCCCACGGAGGAGATGGAAGGATATAAAACAGGAGCGACGACAGTGAAGGACGAGAGAGGACCAGGCCTGGGCTTTACTTTATGTTTTGGTTTTTATTTGTGCTTTGTTTTGTGCTTATTTTGATTATTAAAGTTTCATTTTGATTGTCCGCCGGTTCCCGCCTCCTTCTTCCCGATGATTATGGAGTTTTGATTATTACAAAATTATATTCGAATTTCAAAAAAAAAAAAATAATAACGTTCACAATAAAACCTAATTTGGTCACTTTCTGTGATTCTCCACAGCATATTTGAAGATGCAGGCTATGCAAGCAAAAAATAATTAATGAATGAATAAGGGGCCATTCACATATCGCACCTAAAAACGCGTGGAAAACGCTAGGCGCGCTGCTTTCTCCTTTCCAAAGCGTGCAGGCAGAAGCGCTCCTGAGCTAAGCAACAATGACGCGCTCTTTCCATGAAGACGCAGAAATTTCACCAAAGGATAAATGGATTTGCAGCACTAAAAATCGCTTTCAGTAGCTCTGCTACTAAATTTATTTCAAAATGGCAATCCATATACAGCTATGATCAGCTGTTCCATCATCTTGGCTGAGCTTTCAACGTTGTTACGTGAAAGGATGAAGCTGAATGTTTACTTCTTGTCACATGACCTGCGGTGCGCTTGCGGCATTCTGAAAAGCAACGAATAAACACCGATAACTTGGAGAATGCTGTGAAAACTCCTCTTCTGGCGTCTGCCCTAGACCCTCAGCACAAATATCTCAGGTTTCTCGATGAAAACATGAGAGAATTAAGAAAAAAACTTTTTTGAACATTATCAGAACATTTCCCTTGATGCGAATGGTGCGGATGCAGCCGCCGTCACCAACGATAGAGAGGATGCAATGCTTTTCATCGGAAAAGGCTGAGCCAGTTCTTCAGCGATGATTACAGATAGTCCAGCCGAGACGAGTGGGAACAGTTCTTGCTGGAGCCATGTATTCCACCAGATGAGGATCCCATTCAGGGGTGAAACCAAAACACGAAGCACTTCACAAAACTTATTCGCTTAGCACACCGTTATTTGTGAGTCCCGCCAACGTCTGTGCCGTCAGAGCTCGTTTTCTCCGCGGTCGGCCTTATTGTTAACAGACTGAGGAGCCGACTTTGCCCCGATCATGTTTACATGCCCGTATTTCTTAACAAGAACATGTAAAACAATAGAAAAAAAGATTTGCTGACAGTTTCAAAGTTTCAAAGTTAAGTGTAGGCTACGATCTACAATAGCCTAATTGCTGCAGGCTGCTTTACGTTTTTTCTTTGTTCACTTTTTTTTTTTTTTCTTTGCTTTTAATCTGTACTTTTGTTTGTTTGCACGCATTGTTAAAGGTTTTCAGCTACAAAACACGATGTGTAATGTTCAAGCTTATTGTGTGTAAGCTTGTTCAAGATGACGGAAACAATAAATGTTGCTGAAAAATAACGTATGTCTAATTAAACTTAATTTAAATAAATGAATATTCGAATATTCGTTTTTTGTGAGCTCAAATATTCGAATGTGATATTTGCGGAAAACGCCCATCCCTAGTGAATATTATATATGAACTGTCTGACCAAACTTAAAATGTTAATTATGCAAGAAAACCTTGTGCTTTGTTCATCTGAACAACTTATTTAAACTATTTAATGCGATTATGCACACATTTTAGTAAAGCAAAATCAGTTTAGTAAAGCCACTAATGCAGCCATCTCACTGTAGTGCTTTTTTGCTGCTTGCGTGAGGAGAAAAAAACACAGACGTCCATAGGGAGGCACTGGAAGCGTGTTGCACACACCAACATGAAATATGTCTCTTAGAAATCTGGAACGCAGTCACGCAGTCATTCTTTGAAGTATCGATACTAATAAATGTAGGTATCGTTACGATTTCCGAGAATCACGATACTTTTGAAGTATCGGTACACCGTGCAACACTAAGCAGTATCGTATCGCATTGTGAGTTGAGTGAATCATTACATACCTAGTATAATAATATTTAGGTTATGTAGCACCTGGACTAATTAAAACAGTGGCAAAGCATCCCTCAGACTGTATCGAGTAAATAAGTAACATAAGGTGTAGAGTTCAAAGGACACTTAAGGTAAACCTCAGACTATGCAGGCCAGTTTGTTCTGGTACACTTAACTATGTTAATCATCTGTAGTCTACCTCTGGGCAACAGGATGCAGGCGATATCCCAAGATAAACATCATAACAGCAGAATGTGAACTACTGAAAACTACAAAAATGCAAAGTCATGAAAAAAGCCTGTTACCCCATGCAGAACAGCATTTGAATTTTTAATTAAAAACACTCAACAAAAGCTGCATCAACTGCTTGTAGACATGTTACTCAATAAACAGGCAAACACCAGCCAAGCAATTTCAAAATGCTGAAGATGATGTATACATCCTGATGCCAAGAGTAGAAACACAGCGGGGTATTTCAGCCTCCTAATGAAAGACAGACGTCTGGCCACAGGACTCCCGCCAAATTGCAGTGAAGGCAAACAACTGCACCACGGAATGGAAACTTAATTTCCACTCTTTTTCCTTTTGGCCTCTCTGTCTATCTCTCTCTCTTTAATAAACAAATGTTTGCCTAGTCATATACCTAAATTCCCGCATTTGATCAGGGCCTATTATGTTGCATTATGGTACTGCTGTACCAGCTTGTCATGTTATTTTACACACCTGTAATTACATTGGCTTTAGCTCCTCTGTGAAAAAAAATAAGTTTTTGGAGTCAGTAACAATGACGCTACCAGTAAAGACTGTTTGGGTCCAATCCAAAACAGTCCTTAACATATGAAGTTAAAGTAACTTATTTCAAGCTCTGCATTATATGACTGACATGTCAAAGCGTTTGCATCTTACTTGAGCAGTTGCTGCGTTTCGCACAGATACATGGGGTATATATAAAGAGCCCAGGTGGCAGTAGTCCAGGCTCTGGCTGGTATTAAGATGCCTTCTGTCACTGCATTTATCTCAGGCCTGGCCTGATTCTCGCAGATGGGATTTTCCAGCAAAGCACTGCAAATGAGTACAGCCCAAGAAACTCACATTCCATTAACATTCCTTGAGGACACGGCCAAAACCTCAAGTGAACATTCATGCATTTCACAAGCATTACAGGAACTGTCTCTGACTTTCCATTGTGTTTGGAGAATAAAATCATATAGGGCCAGACTTTTGACTATCAGCATTAAGTCTGGTCCACTCACTCATCCACAAACACCTACTTAAAGGCTTTGTCACATCAAACTATTATCAAAGAACTGATGTCGTCTGTGCCTGGGCCAAAAAGTTGCATTTGAAAACCCCACAAAGACAACCAACTAGCACGTACGTTTTGTGGCTGCGTGGGAGAAAATAAATGCCTACACCAGCAGGTAGTGATGCACCGAAATGAAAATTCTGCGCCGAAACCGAAACCGAAAATTTAGGATGCACTTGGCCGAAAACCGAAACTGAAGCCGAAAATGGCTTCTTTTAAAAACTTATATATATATATTGCTTGGATTTAAAGGATCTGAATTGAAAAATCACAATATAATAATCAAACTTTTATTAACAGTTACATAATAAAACATAAAATATTTTTAACAATAAATATAAATAATAATTATTCTTCAAGTTTTATGTTCCATCAAATAAAATAGTTTTTTAAAAATTGTGCAAAAAAAATCCACAATTTTGGAGATTTTTGCAGAACAAATGCTACATATTGCAACTTTGGTGTCCTCTCTGTAGGGCTGTCACTTTTGTGAAAAAAAATATCCTGTTCGATTTTTGAGACATAGGCAAAGTGTTCCTTGAATCGTTAGTAAATTGCCTATATTTGGCGTTGATCCGTTTTTCAACGCCAAATATAGGCAAATCCACCGACAACTAAACAGGCATTAGGGCGAACGTAAAGAGGGGGCTTGAGACGCGCACAAGTCAGCAATGTGGACTGCCATAACATCAATGAAAAACATTACTGAAGGCTACATTGATATTATGCACTAATAGGCTGCGTGTGTGTGTGTGTGTGTGTGTGTGTGTGTGTGTCAGAACCTGCAGTGTTGACGCGCGTTCGCTGCGAGCGTATAGTGGCATCTGGGCGTGCTCCGAGAGAAGGCCGTTAAAATCGATTCCCTATTTTCGTTTTCGAAACTTGTGTTGGTTGGTCCGATCGATTGTGCAGCTTTTGTGACAAGCTTTTTTTGATTGTGACAGCCCTTTGACATGCTTAATCTTTGATAGGCAGACGCGTGATAACAGCTCAACCGTGAGTAAAACCTAAGCGCTTGCACACGGATGGGAGGGCGGGTGACATTCATTTTCGGTTTACATTTTCGGCTGTTTTTTTTATTTCGGCCCGAAACCGATAATGCCATTTCGGCCAAAAATCTTCGGCGGCCGAAATTTCGGTGCACCCCTACCAGCAGGTGTCAGTAGTATATATTTATAATTCAAAGTCAGGACTCAACATGCTCAATTTGGCCAAAACGTCACCGATGGGGACCAACTAGTGATGACGGTTCAGAACACACTGCGAAAACAGACATGCAGCGACAGTCCGACTTTGAAAAGGCCAACAAAATCTGTGTGGAAAACTTTTTAACCCTAACGCAAAACTCTCGATAATAGTGATTCCAAATGACTGGATATTACCAGAGACTGTTTATAACAGACATGCCACTTCCTCAATCCTCAATACAACTATATAAGGAAAACCCGTAACCGCAAAGATGGCGGTTGTGTGCACATGTCCCGCCCCTCCCGCTGGAAAGCCAATCATCTGCTTTTAACAGTCAAGCCGGGAAACATTTAAGCCTATCGTCTGGTTCCACTGACGTATGCGCACAGTTGAGGAACCCTTGTGCATGCGTAGTAAAGGTATAACCTGTGGGGAAAAAGGCGTTTTAAACCTTATTTTAATACGATTTTTATCATATTTCACTGCTGTTTCTATACATGCTGTTTTTATGTCCCGGTGACCAGTGAAAGTGCAATTCTGACTCTCTGCCCATTCATTTAGATAGGAGCTGGTCTTGTTATTCTGAAATAGCTGCCAGAGGCATTGCCAAGATGGCGGCCGAGTGGCACGACCTGCCTGAAAGGACTTTGATATCGCCCACTTAACAACAATGTTACCGCTCTTTAAGGCAGGAAGAGATCATCTGACTGACATGTAAAGTGAACAAAGTTACAAGTCTTTCAGGTTCAGGTAGCTCTGAGAAACATCACTGGATATTAAATCGCCATGGAGAAAAAAATAATTCAGATTACTGTGCAACAGTCTCTATGTGAAACTCTGGAAATCAGAAAATCAGGCATAGGAGATAAGAACAGACACAATATCTAGTTAACTTTTTTCTAAATGCATATTTCAAAGATTTGAAGTCACAAACCTCACAAATGTTTTCAATTCCAATATTTAAGCTCCTCTTCAGAAGCTTTTAAATATGATTTTGTGTACCACCAGACTGATATAAACTAGGGATGTCCCGATCAGGTTTTTTTGTCCTCGAGTCCGTGTCCGAGTCATTTGATTTTGAGTATCTGCCGATACCGAGTCCCGATCCGATACTTCTAAAATACATAATAAAAGAATAAAGAAGAGCGAAAAAACAGATCCAGGATCTTCAATAAATTACATTTTGAAATATATTCAAATATAAAACAGCTATTTTAAATAGGCTAGTAAAAATATTTCAAAATCTTACTGTTTTGCTGTACTTTGGATCAAATAAATGCAGGCTTGGTGAATAGAAGGGACTTCTTAAAAAAAAAAAAAAAACCTTAACAAGCTTACTGTTCAAAAACTTCTGACTGGTAGTATAGGCAACTTTATTTTTTCTCTAATTTCTAGCTTTTAATTGGCTTAGAAATCTATAAATGCTGGACAATAACAAATAATAATGATTTGTTCATATACTACAAACACTGTTTATCACATAATAATGCAGAATAGTTTCTATACTGTAATAAGTACTATGTCAATCAGCACTGCATTGTTCATACTTTATTTATCACCTGCTGGAGATGACTTGAAGTGAAGAACAATTTATTGTCGTGATCATATATAAACGTCTTCGTGTTTGCATAAGTTTCTGTTTTCCTGTGAGCACCACAGCATAGCTGGACGTTTTTGTCCATATTAGGAATATCCTGAAATCAGCGCGAGAGCGTGCTCCGGCTTCGAGTATGAATGAAACACACACTGCATGAGAGTTTAGCGCTCTGTGATGTTCATCTCGTTGTATCCTGGGTCAGAATGAAATATCAGGTCATGCGCAAACTATCATGTCTCTTTGAGTTTGAATCTATATTTATTCACACCAGCTCTTGAAAACAAAGTGATGTCATGCCGCACGCGTTGCTGTTTCTTTGTGTAGTCAAAAGGGTCTAACTCTGTGCCACCGCATAACAAAAGATGTATTAAAAATTAATGAGAATATATATATATATATATCCGAGTCCTGATCGGGAGGTAACGTCCGATTGTTGTGGCAGTTGGCAGCGTTCACATTATCCAACACAGAATTTAAACAGCATTTAAAAAGATAATTACAAGTTTAAATGGCACAGAACTCAAATGTAAAGTTAGACTTTATAGGTAGATGATTACAAACCACTGGTGATTACAAACCACGGCCATAACTGAAGAAAGGATTTCAACTGCTATAGGCTATATGCATTCAAGAAAAACAAAAGCTGCAGATGAAGACCCCTGAGGCCCAGGGGTGCCAAAAAAAAGAGGTGGGAACAGTGTGGGTGGAACGGGGGCCCCCTGGGAAGCCTAAGCTATGGCCAGAGAGCGAGACCTCCTGCCTCTGTGTGTGAACTCAGAAATGTCTCCCCATAGCACTCTTAAATTACCGCCAACTCCTACGCAGCTACAGGAAACATCTCCACATAACTTACCATGTCTTCTGCTTCCTTTATATACAGCAATATGGTCTCCTTATATACAGCAATATGGTCAAAATGGTCTCCCAATTTCTCAAGGATGTGAACATTTAAAGAGAGCATGGGACTCACCGCTGTCTGTGTTCCAGCATAAAGCTGCAGCACAACAGGCCTTTTCAGTGTGTCACCCACGCTTGGATGAAACCACACTTTGACATACTCAGAGCAGGCCTCCAGTTTCTGGCCCCCAGGGGAGTGGCCAGCAGAGGACTGGGTATTGAAAAGGCAAACAAAGTTCCAGATGAGGGCATGTGGCACTCAGGCAGGATGTTAACCCGGGTCTACACAAACTCCATCCCACTGCTACATGCTACCAAGAAAATAATTCACAAATGTTCCCTAAGACAATAGATCTTTCTCTTTAAAACCTCATGCACAGGTCTAATATACTGTTACACTGAAAGTTTTGCTGTTTAGCTTCTCAAAGGTTTACATTTACTTAGCCTATATACCGACTATAACTGACTGTTTTTACGTGAATACTAGCCAAGATAGGCATTTTGACAATTTTGTATGAATTTGGCCCTTTTCGCACTTACTTCAGTAGTGCACTATATTTGCATGCTTTGTGTGTGGGCGCACAGAAAACGCACAGAAAACGGTCTATAAGAGAGCATGCAAGTACTGTATTGAGCTATCTTTTGAGTCTTTTTTGAGCTTGAATGTCTTAAAGTCACTTGAATGTTTAAATTGGTAAGACTTAAAAGCATGTACAAATGATACATTCCGTCATCTGTTATCTCGTTATAAGTGTGTGAATTAAAATAATTATGCACAATGCCCACAACAAATTTCAGGTCCTGCTCTGTCTCTTCCGCTAATTCCTCAGCTGTGAATGATGTAAGTGGTGTCACTGTGATATCACTGAGAAGCTGCAGCCATGGAGGGGATGATTTTTGGTGTGGTGGCCCGCCACAGCAGAGTGAATGTAGAGGAAACACTGTGTAAAACTTTTTACTACTGAATGTATCCTCAAAATGAACTGTTATAGAATTAAATATACAGAATTTATCACCAAGGCTAAATAATCTCATTTTTGAGGGCTTTCCAGTGGAAATACATCCCAATCCATGAGGATTTTGAGATTTGAGTTCATCACCGCAGGAATGTTACATGCTTTTCCTGAAGCAAAATCCTTAGTGTAGCATGTAACAAAGGAGTCATATTTAACATAACAAATGTAGAAACCCAGAAAATGCAGTAAAGGACAGGTGAAAGACTCATTTATCTCATTTGACTGCGACCAAGTTCATTTGTATCAGAAATAAAATGTGTTGCCTTGAGGTTTAAAGCAATAGCAGCGTGTCAGTCATTTACCTTGTCTCGGTAAAGTGAATTTATTCTGCATTAAAGAGACACGTTTCATCGTCTGTGTGTGACTAGACCTACGCTGAAAATGAATTACATAACAACTGACTATCAAAGACTGATGCTTTTTCTTAAGCACATAACTTGCCTGAGGGATTTTGTTTTGTCTAACATTTAATAACACAAATCCCACTCTCAGATGTTCTGTTTCTTAAGGGCTCTATTTTTCCTCACTAAGTGTTCCCATTTTTCATTTCTTCAAAGTCTCTAGTAGCAGACAAACTGACAATAGAGCACAGCACAAAACATGTTTTATTACCCATGGAACAATGGGGTCCATTTTTCATTCCATATTTTCACAGCATTCCTCTCTTTTCCTTCATGCCTGACATGGAGTGCCCTACTGCCAACAATCACCTTCAGGAAAGAAAATTCCAGCAGCGGGTATGTGAATGCATCCAGACTGTTTCCTGCATGTACACACATGCTTGTGTACACACACACATACATACAAAGGCCCGGTGCTTTCCTGCGGTTCTGCAGCCGAGCTGGGATGAAGCAAGCTTGAGGAAAACAGTGCTCACACTGTTCATTCCTAAATCCCTCTACAAGGCAGCCGTGTCTGCTCCCATCCCATTAAGCTGGCCTTTAGGGAGCTGTGCTCACATAAAATTCACAACATCCTGCACACTGACTCTCTGCTCACACTGCCAGACTTCCAAATGGCACGTCATCATAAGCAAGTCTGTTTGATTATCTGCTTTCCTCGGCAAACAAGATCTGCACAAAGAATGAAAATGATTTTTGGGTTATGAAACAGAGGTGCGTGGAGCTTGAAGAAAAATGACAAATCCTTATCTCTACAGTCTCTGCTTTGTGCCATTATGTGGTGGCTCATCCATGACATGCACAGAGAAAATCCAAGAGAAAATAGAATAATCTGCAAATATTACTCATTTGGTGTGAGAGGAGAACCCATAATCCAGATGGTTATATTTTTGTGGTAGTTAATTTTGCAAATGATAAACGATCAGACTTCAAGACTCTTAAGAAAGTGAAGCACAAAGGGCATCATTCTTTGTGCAAGTGGATCTTCTTGTGCGAGTGCCTTTGAAATAAATCTAGATGCATTTGCGGTCACAGGACGGGTTCACGCACGGTATTGAAATGTGTGAAATTTGCCACTGTGGTGAAACACTAGCACAGGCTGCTAAAGCAACATGGCAAATGTCAGCACCAGGGATGGAAATTAACTCTTTTGTCCACCGGCCACTGTGTCTGGTGGATTTCAAAATCTACCAGCCACTCAATGTTTTTACCAGCCACTTTCTTGTTTTTAACCGACAATGTGTAACTGCATGTGAAAATTAATATTACAAGATCTACAATACTTAAGCAGTTTATTTAATCTCAAGTCTCAATGAAATACTGACATTTTCTCTTTCAGTGATGCTCAAAAATGCTGCCTATTTAGGCAGCTTACTAGGTTTTGAAACAGCCGACTCTTGCTGAAGCAGCTCATTCTCTCAACTCCGTAGCCCAACCTGATGATACACTGCAATGTTTTCGTACGCATTAATAATGTTGTATTTAATTCCAAAGGAAAGGATTCACCAGTATTTGTATGTGTAAGTGTATATTTTTTTTGTGTATTTTTTATTTTTTTTGTGTGGTTGAGGGAACACATGGGGAAAAAAAGTCCCCTGTTCAACACTGTATCACTGAAAGAAATCTCGGCTCGCAAACTTTAACACCATCGACAAACAAACCCACAGCATTTTTAATACATCTTTTTAAGCGTCTCGTCACGCCTGAGCTGTCAAACATGTGTAGCAATACAATGTTGTTTCTACATAACTTACAACCCTCTACGGACACCTTGGCAATTTAATCGCCATTGGCTAATAATTATTTTAGTTCACTCGCCAGTCAGTCAAGCCTTATAATAATCAAGTATCATTTAAGAATAGAATTTAGTAATTACAAGTAAACTTGATAACCATGTTTGAATGCTTATTAGTCGTTTTAACTGAACATTTTAACTGGACTGGTGGTGGTGCTTTTTTGGTCATTCAGTGTTTCTGTAAAAAAAAAAAATAATAATAATAATTTGGGAATAAAAACTTACAAAAATACTGATAAGATGATAATAATAATACGATTCCTACTAATAAAAACTATAAATCACACTAAGGATTACTAAGGATTAATGAGCTGCTGGATTCATGAATATTAATCAGGTTTTGTGTGTTCGCTCGAACTGATTTGCTGAAATCAAAACAGGGACGATAATAGGTGAGTGCCAGCCAATGAGATTGCCGTTCGCACATTAACTCCACCCACTACCGGAAAACCCGGCTGTTCTTAAAAGCTGAGGTCTTCCATAGGGAACGCCATTATTTTGACAGGAAAATACAACAAATAATATTGTTTAAATGTAGCAAGTCAGGCCATCGTTAAAAAATATTCTTGTTTGCCGTAACCCGACCAACCCTGTCAATTTAGCACCCACTCAATTTTTTATTTTTTTTGCTTTTAGTCCGACCGACTTGCCGATTGTAAATTTGCGTTAAGACCGACCAATTATTTTTTTACTCTTCAAACAACTGATACAAACGCAATAAAATACTATTAATTATATTTAAGTAAGTATTGTAAATATATAAATTGCCTTGGCCTACATACAAATGAAGGCTATCTTCTTTAATTAAAAAAAAAACCCTTGACGTCATCTGTGTTTACACGGATGTCACACTGTGGCCTGTGCGTTCGCTTCGTCTCATACTCTCACTCACGGCCAGAGTCAACGGTTCATGCTTGGTAATGATGGCTGTGGCTGCAGTAAACTAAATGTTCGTGGTCACTGTTCAAAGTCATACGGGTTCGGACACCATAATACATTTAAAAAAAATCATTAAAACAGCTCGACACCGCTTTAACTTGGCACGAAGTTCTGGAAAAACTGTGCCCAGATCTTTTCCCATCCCTTCTCCTCTCTAGTCTAAAACCGTGACCGTGTCGACTGTCACTTTATGTTCGAAAATCTATTGCACGAATCAAGCACGAATCAACCAACACAAGTTTCGAAAACGAAAATAAGAAAATGATTTTAACGACCTTCTCTCGGAGCGCGTCCAGGTTTTTTTTTTTTTTGAACAGGCGTCACACAGCAACTGCAGCTTCGGACAAACACGCATAACAGCAAATAATACTTCTGCACAATGTTTCTCTTTTTACAACAGAAATGTGAATTCAGCTGGTATTCAGTCTCATACAGTTTCGGACTTGAATCGCCTAGGGCTGTCAAAATAGCTGAAAAAACTAAATTCAAATTTTTTACTTAAATATGATCAAAATTCGAACTGTATTCGAATTTTAAATGCATAATTTCAGTTAGGGTGAAGAAAAGCTTTTTTCTTCTCTTCTGAGGCTCTCAGATTATTATTGCATGTTTATTCAAAGCATTAGAATACAAGACTGTGAAAAAAACATAATATTTAAAATAATGTTTATGAACCAATTATTATTAATTAAGTTGCTTAAAGATCTATAAACAAAACAGCATCATGTATGCATGCATTGTTAAATAAATAAAAAGGGCGGAAAACCAGTCACACAGGATACATTTTTTCATTTAAAAACATGAGATGCAGTGGGATGGGGAACAAAAACCCAACATAAAGTCTCGAGATATTTTTAGAAAATTAAATGAATACATTAATTTTACATGTCTTTCTAAACATGCGGCTCTCTTGTGCGAGACGCAAGTCCAACGGTGTCCCTCTAGAAAATGCGCGAAATATGCGTTCTGTGTGAATGGCTTGGTTTCAGTTTTGATGTAAACAAGATCTTCTCCACATTGATTTTTTTTTTTTTTTTTAAGTGGCTTCAACTGGATAGGCTAACATAACTTTATAATGCAATGACACATATATTGTCATCGCATCTCGTGCGTGTACACGAGGTGAAAGATGAGAAAGCAGATACTGCGTGTCGAGCTCGTCCGCCTTTGAAAGATGTGTAGACACAGCTGTGCGCGCGGCGAGATGGAATGGAACACGTACCGGGGCTCATAAGGCAGCTTCCTTAATGCACACCTAAAATTCGAATGCGCATTCGAATGTGGATTTTTATTTTAAATTTTTTAAAGATTTTTTTTTTGATAGCCTAAGAAAATCGCCAATGCGATTTTTTTGTTGTTGTTGTTGAAATTTAATCGTAAACACAGCCATGTTGTAGCCTGCAGTAAATGTTTTGCATTATGGCAGTCCACTCTGCTTATTGTTTTTCGAAAATGTTGCACTCCTGTTTGTCATTGTGCACGTAACTTCACGCCAATAAATCATCAGAAATATTGGTCTTTACCAATATATTGAATCTTTACATTCCTCCTGCCTGTTGTCCGTGGATTTACCTATATTTGGTGTTATTTGCCGTATAAAACTTTAGACATGCAAAATCGATTTTACAATCAATTCAATGAACACTCGTCACTCAAATCAAACAGGATTTTTTTCACAAAAGTGACAACCCAAGAAAGCAAAGTAAACGTTCTCTCATTTGTAGGTTGCATTGATACGTAGCGGTGGATGCAAGTAAAACAGTACCTAATTTTTTTCTCACCTGAAATTCATGCAATAAACATGTTTTTGACAAAGATTTAAATTTGTTTGTGGTCTAGCCTGCATCAAAATGAGGTTTGCAATGATGCGCCCGAAGGCACGGGTTAAAGACCCAGTCAGTGACGTCACGATATGCTAATTTGTTTAAATTCATAGTGACATCATCACCATCACAAAAATTTACTTTTTTTTTTTACATTGAAACTTGAAAAAAAAAATATAGACCGACCTACCGACCCTCTTTTTAAAAAAATTACTGTTACTGCAAACCAAAATATTTTTAAGGATGGCCTCAATCCCCTCTCTCTCTTTCTCTATGTGAGTGACGGCGATTTGTGCTCCTTAACGGTACATTATACAGGTGCGTTGCGCATCCATTGAGGAAAAAAAAGCACATATCGTCTAACGGAGAGTCAGAGAGTGTTAGCGAGTGAAAATATCTGTGCTAAACTTAGCCTCCAACTTACACACTGGCGAGTAAAATCAGAGAAATTGGCTAATATTAGACATCATTTAGTAGCCAGAAGGAAGATTTAGTCGCATATGGGAGTGATTTACTCGCAATGTAGAGGGTTGACTTACTAGCCACAGAGCTAACTTCTGAAAAAGTACTTGAAGACTGGAAATAAAATGTATCCCCCGGACAGCAGTTATTAGACACGCTCCCGATAATACTGTTTGTTAGTTTGCTTATTATGCCGTTAAAAACAATAAGATAAACACAAACTGTCCATATAATCTAAAATGTTGCAGAATGCTGGAGGAAAATGAACTTACCGGGGTCTGACAGAGACGTGAAAGTATGCGGAAACTTGTGAGCGATAACAAATTCAACTCTTCACGCGATCTTGTATATCATGAGCGCGTGCTATTAAGAGTGAGGAGTTGTCGTCATAGCACAGAGCCCCTCCCCTCGATATCACAGTCTCCGCCATGTTGGCAGGACACCGGCGGCGAAACAGGATTGTTTAAATGTGTTGTTAACTCGGTAGTAGATGAGGTTTTTGCAATTCCGGACTGTTTTACCATGCCTGGAAGTTACTGCTGCGTTAAAACCTGCTGCAGTACCTCACACGATACATATGAAAAACATAGGAACAATGGAATAAAGTCCATCTACAAGCCTCCAGGTGGTGAAAACAGCGTTGTACTGGCCGTGAATGCAAGGTGACTTACATCGTAAACAATATAATTCACAATGTCCATATGTGTGCACGGAGATAAATGGTCCAGGTCTCTGTGCCGCTGCAGGGAGCTCGTATGGGTCGATATTTTGGATGCCTGAGAGCTTCTCCAAATACCGCTGTTTTGCACTTGGTGTGAGCTTGTTCCTGTAAGGTTCCCTTTTCTTTCACCTTATCTTTCTGCATTGCTTTACTTTCTTAATTTCTTTCTCGTATTCGTAGATCCGTCTCTGTTCCGCCGACATAATAAATGCGCAAAAATTAAAGAGCTCTGAAATGTTTAGTCGCGCCTCTGTGAAGTTCTGAAGGCGTTGCCCCTGGCAACTGATAGCGTGTCCTACCATCATGGCCGACCGGCTCAGACCCCTCCCAAATCAACCCAAATCGGCACGTGACTCCTCACTCTCAATAAAACGTACTGTAAATAACCAACAGATATATCACTCCGCCGGCGGCACTAACTTCAGCTGCAAACACTAACTTTACTGGGAACAACGCCGCCGCTTCGAGCCCGGTTTACACCGCCTTTCTCCACGGAGCTGCTTCGGATGATATGTACACACACACCAGGGATGGAAATTAACTTTTTTGTCCACCGGCTGGGTGAAACAGTATACTATTTTTATCTACCCGCCACGGTGGCCGGTAGGTGAAGCGAGTTTACCCGCCACAACACAAACACACCCGCATTTGGCTGGTGGCGGGTGCTAATTTCCATCCCTGGTCAGCACCCGTTTATCATGAGCTGGAAACTTAATAAGAAATCCACATGTGAATTTTCTCAGCATTATATCTCCTTTGATTATTAATTTAGCCTAATTAGATTTAATACTAAATTGCTGTGTTGTAAGCATCTTTGCCCAGAGGAAGTGGTCCTCTTGCTAGGTTTAAGGAGCCAAATGCTTTGTGTATTTGAAAAGCTTACTTTAATTACACTGTAGCCCATATCACCAGATTTAACCCTATTATTACAGCTTATTTTCACCCTCAAGATGTAATTCCTAATCACAAATAAAAGGGGGCATTTCCATGAGATGGAGGAAAGGAAACAAAGCAATTAATTATCTGGGTGTGTCGAAAATTTTGCACCACAGGCATATCTTAGGTTTACATTTATTTACTTTAATTAAATGCATGTTTAGAGTAGACATGTGCCGGTATTCGGTAATGCAATATATTATGGTAATGAATATGCACGATATTGTTATCGTGGGAACTTCTAAATACCATGAATAATTATTAGGGGTGGCACAGTTCAACTTTTACACAGTTCAGTTTGTTTCATGGTTTTAGAGTCACGGTTTCGGTACAGTTTGGTATGTTCAAATAAATACAATAGAGTAAAGATACAAAAAATAAACAGTGATTTTCGGGGGGGGGGGTTAGGTAGGTCTAGCATTAGTTTTTAGGTACAGAAATTGAATAAAGTAATCAAATGTAAATCAGCATTGCCTATTGGACTGTATAAATTAAATATTATTCTTAATTAAAGTTACAAAAGTTTTAAATCAAGAGCATTGAGTGATTTATTTGTTGTTGCTGTTCAATTAACATAAAGACTATCACTTTAAGAGAATGCACTGATCCAGTGCACTAGTACAGTAGGCCTAAATTCAGCCGGATATGTCTGCTATAGGATACTTACCAAGACGGGCATTTTGACATAATTTTTGTCTGAATTTGTCCATTTAAACACAATACTTAAAGGTACAAGTTGTAAGATATTTGCAGTAAAATATCCAAAAATCACTAGCCTAGTGTTATATATTTTGTCCAGTTGATTACTAACAATATCTCTAATGTTTTCAACTACTTGTAAATCATGAGAAAATTCCCATTCTAAACAGTGACATGGGGCAGTGCAGTCACCTGTGAATGACGTTAGTTCCCCTTTGTTACCGTCTTTACTAACGTAGAAACCACATGACAACAGTGTGTGGACAAATGAGGAAGTAGCTTCGTGACAAACTTCAACTAGAAAGAGATGCCGATCCCGCTTGTGTTTTACTCGACAAGTGAGTTGTTTTGATTCGTATCTTTACAGAAAACGTATGCTATTATAACGATCAACAAGATTAGTATAATGGGGCATACACGCCAAATGCGGGGCATTGCGTCTCTAGACCTGGTCCCCGAGCCACTTAGTTATCACTTTTGCCTTATGGCACGGTGCTCCATCGTGCTGGAAAATGCATTGTTCTTCACCAAACTGTTGTTGGATTGTTGGAAGAAGTTGCTGTTGGAGGGTGTTTTGGTACCATTCTTTATTCATGGCTGTGTTTTTGGGCAGAATTGTGAGTGAGCCCACTCCCTTGGATGAGAAGCAACCCCACACATGAATGGTTTCAGAGCCACAACAGTCAGGCTACATTAACATTTGTATTTGAAACAGTGGTCTTTATTTGAGATATACATAAATCTGAATCATGCTGAAATAATTATTCTCAGAAATAAATATTAGTTATTTTACACTTTTAATTCAAAAACGTACAAATGCATTAACCTTTGGCAATGAAAGCAAATACATTTCAAAAAAAGTTTTTTTTTCTAGTATTTTTCTTACAAATTAAATTTTTTTATTTGTAATTTGTAATTACAGTAGTGAGATCTCATTTTATTTTATTTAGTAATTTTTATATAAAAATGATTATTAATATTATTTTATAGCAATATCAATATATATTATCTATAGTATACAAACACACCATCACCCCCCCCCCCCCCCCCAAAAAAAAAGAAAAAAATCTTAATTAGATATTTTCTTTAAACCGTGCAGCCCTATGGGTGTATTTTAATACACTATACTATTAGCATATAATATGTATTATATATTATATGTAGTATATATAATATTCATATAAAAGTATTACATTAGTATACTATTCATAACATAATTTGTGCTCACTGAATAATGTAAGGCACATTTTATTAAAGTGAGAATCTCCAGACATCCTCCATTCATATGGTACATGCTAACGCAAACCATTAGGATCTGGCATCGTGTTAATAAAACATAGGATTTGTATGGGAACATCAGAGCTGTATTCGGGTCATCAGCCATGTCCGTTACAGATCACCCCCTCTGAACCCTGTGATGACTAAATGGCTGCATCGTGCAAATACATCAATAGTTTAATTTTTCTGTATCTTGTCAGAGATAAGCACCCCTTAGTCAACACAACAAGGAGAAAGCTGTCTAGATTGGGGATCACACTGAGTCTTGGCAGGACCTCAAACATCTGCTAAAGGTCAGGTTTCCACTGTATGGAACCAATCAATGAAGCCCATAGAGCTTCCAAACAAAGAATAGTGTTTCACACTGCAGAAGGAACCTTGCCCTTCATTTAAAGGACACTGATTTTATGCACTCAGTAATCCCCTCTAGGCAAGACAACCTTCAATCCATTGAAGAACCAACAAAAAGACATATGTGAAACTTGACTTGTACTTATATGTTATCAATTTGGATGTAACTGGTCATTCTCATTGCATCACATCTACTGCTTCTTCTGAAACAGAAAAACTCTATACAAAACAATTATTTGTTGTAGGGTTGTGCCGATAGACGATAGTATCGCGTATCGACGATAGTCAGAGATATCGACATAAGCAGATTTCTCTGTCGATAATCAAGACGATATTAGGCTCATTTTCCTATTAATGTATTAGATTATAATAATAATAACTATTATTTTTATTGGGCTGCTTATTAAAATAAAACTGCCCAGCTATTTCATTTCAGCATCACATTTCACACACACACACACACACAGCGCGTGCGAGCGCAGGAGGATTAGAGCCTGTAGTCACTGAAACTGTCCGGCTTGACTCTGATAACTCGTTAAATCCATGAAATGAAAGAGATAGAAAATGAGGAGTTGGTGTCCAACACATTTAATGGCTGCTACACGACAACACGCTCTTCTCATACATGACAGATTAACTCTTTCTTGGCATTACAAATAAATTAAAGACAAAATATTAACAAGGCGGCAGAGCAAACTTATCCATAGTGGTTCTCACGTAGACCTTCTATTAGACTTATCACTTATAACACTCACTATGTGGTGATGACGTAGAAGGACTACGTGAGAACCACTATGGATGATAAGTTTGCTCTGCAGCCTTGTTATTATTTTCATGCACACCGCACTATAATGTGATGCATGCAAAATACAGAGTTTTGGCCGTTACTAAGTCACCATCCACAAACAGACGTACATCGTCCGCAGATATAAGGCGTTTCATTGCACTTTAACAAGTAATCTGAATGGCCTATATATGTGCACTATTTTAAACGAGCCCTCACTGAGTTTAATGCCACAGTTATGTTAGAATGCATCTCATTCTTGTTTCTGTGGCGGTGCGTCGAGCTCGTCATGAGGTGCGCGGTCCGGAGCGCTGTATGACTGATGCATCAGTTCAATTCAACTTTACTCCAAATATATGAACTTACCTGTTTTAAATACTTTATATTTACCGTGTTTGTTTATGCCCAATAGTAGTGTTAAACTGTTGGACACACAGATGCGGCAAATCGTCACAGGACGCACGATATGACAGTTGTGTCCGACTATATATATGAACGTAGCTGTTTTAAATACAGTATTTTTACATTTAACATTAGTTTATCAGTATGTTTTAAAGTATATTTTTTCAATAATTGGTGATTCCATAGGCTCTCTCATGCACCTGCAAGGTTTAAAACACAAGAACAAAGAGTTTCTCTCTTGCTCCACCCATGCACGATAAGATCGTGTATCGTCGATCTCACGGGCTGACGATATGATGATTTGAAAAATGATCATATCGCCACACACTAATTTGTTGTTTTTAAAGCAAGTAACACAAATGTGTAAGAGTGATCTTTTAAATGTTTTTGATGAAGCATCTAAACAATAGCAATAGCTATTGAAAATAGCTAGAAAATTTTATTACAACAGCAATTTTACAGTAGGTTGTGGGCAGCAAGACCGTCATTTTATATCATGTTTAAGTAACCCAATTTTATATTATTGTTATGCTATTTATAATATAATAACTTGGTTTTAAATGTTAATAACTATATGGTAATGCCTATTTTTGGACAATCTAGCAAATTAATTATTCTACAAATCAAATGTTGTCTTTCTGTTATGAACTTGAATGCATGTGAATGCAAACAACATAATTCAAAAGAAATTAATGAGTCTGGCATGAGTGCAAAGGTAACTTCACAACTAAAATAACTAATATTATAAAACCGATAGTCCTGACTCTCAGTTCTTATTGGATTGACAGGATGTGTAGTCTCTGATTTCATTTACTTGGCATTAACATCTGCTTTTCAAGTACTCCCAAGTACCTGAGTACTCCACATCATACCTTGCATTCATATATTATTTACAATATTGCTTAAATGCCATAAACAACTAAATGTTTTATGTTGTGCCTAACACCCCTTAATAACTGCAGCCTCTACCAGCTGATACATTTCTATCAATGCACAACATACACTGTCATACAACTCAGCCATAATCCATTGTGGTATATTCAGCCACTACAAAGAACAATACTGGGCTCAAAAATGTAAAACTGGCACATGTTTGCATCAAAGGTTTCTTGAGAGCAGCAGACACAGTTCCACCACATGATGAATAGACCAGATTTCAGCATTGTTCCTGGACGATTCTTTGCTCGCTGTAATTGCACTCAAATTTCCCTGGAGATTTTCACTAAATCTAAAGAGCAGCAGCCACTTGCTGTGCTATGCCAAAGGTATGTGTAGCTTTATGTGTTCGTGTGTGTGTGTGTGTGTGTGTGTGTGTGTGTGTGTATCTCAAAGTCTGTTGCGGCTCCAGGCGTGAACACACCTCCCACTGGGCCTCTCTTTAAAGGTGTGTCATGGTGCACAATAATGCCTCCAGCTTGTGGGTGTTGCTTTTCAGCCCCAGGCACAACAAAACAAAATAAATGTGGGCTCTCAGCAACCTCCTTCAGATCTTGCCAAGCTACCTCAAGTCATGACATTGAGACAAACCAAGACAAAACAGCCACTTAAACTCAGATGTATATTTCCATCCTAAGCTAGATTTAGGTACAAAGCATGTGCCCATAAAGGTGGTCTGAGCAAAAACACTTTCTACTACATCAAGCTGTATGCCACTTTCTCTGTCTTCTGCTTTCCTGTGTCCAAGCAGCACTTCCACATGCATCATTGGGCAATAACATATGTGACTATTCAAAGAAAGAAGTTAAGATATTGCTTTCTAAGGGGCCGTTCACATATCGCGTCTTTTGCGCGCTCAAGTTAATTATTTCCATAATGGAAGCGACGTGGTCGCGATGCGCACGCGGTGCGACTCGCCCGTTTTTTCCAGGCGCGTCTGCACCGCGTCGAGTTAAAAACATCTCAACTTTTCAGAATGCCGCAAGCGCACCGCAGGTCATGTGACAAGAACTAACCATTCAGCTTCATCCTTTCCTGTAACAACGTTGAAAGCTCAGCCAAGATGAAGGAACAGCTGATCATAGCGGTATACGGATTGCCATTTTGAAATAAATTTAGTAGCAGAGCTACTGAAAGCGATTTTTAGTGCTGCAAATCCATTTATCCTTTGCTGAAATTTCCACGTGTTCATGGAGAGAGCGCGTCATTGTTGCTTAGCAACGGCAGACGCCTCAGGAGCGCTTCTGCCCGAGCGCTTTGGAAAGGATGAGAAAGCGGCGCGCCTACCGTTTTCCACGCGTTTTTAGGCACGATATGTGAACGGCCCCTAAGACTGCTATCCGGACGTGGGACAGTATTTCTCAAATCAAATCACTCATGCCGGAATCGTCCAAGCCACAGTTGCATTACCTTTGAGCCAACAAGTGTTCATTTGTTTGAAGCAAATTTAATTAAGAGCACATTCCAGTATGCTTGTCAAATAGCATGAAGGCCACCTCAGATGGAACTGCTAAAAAAAGCCAAGCCCTTAGAGTAACAGTCCATTTATTTGATTTGTGAAAGTATGCGCTGAAAAAGAATATACAGTACACTCTAAATGGCAGACATCTGGTTTTGCTTAAGAGCACATTCAACAAAAGCAGAGAAGGATCAGCACAAGGAGATAGTGCTGGAAGCCTGCGTTGGTTCAGTCAACCATTCCCGCCTACAGAAAGCCTTGTTTGTGTTTCATTTCTGACCGTTTGCTGTCTTAACTCAGGCCAAAAAGACTCTACCATCACAGAAACCAAAATTAACAGTTCCAGTGAGTCGGAAATTAGGAAGCCCCACATAAATTGAGCAAGATAAATAAGTTTCCCTGCATTCTAATGTGAGTGTGATTCAGAAATAGTGGAATAGGCTCTGTGTGTCACTGCCGAACATAACAGGTCAGGATATACGACACTACTTAATCATTGCATCATCCCAGAGCTATTCAGACCTCCATCGCTAATGTGTCCATGTCCATTCACAAAGAAAGAGGTCAGTCAGCGCGGCTCCAATAAATGAACTAACATACTTTAATGTGGGACTGTACTGATATCCTAAATGATTTCAACTATACACATTTACCTCAATTAAATGCTCAAATATGCGCTAAACTGTTCTGTAGTGCAGCCATTTCACAACATAGGCGCTGTTCCAAAACCTAGTGAGCTGTCTTGCTGTCTGCTTGGTACATAAGTAGTATCCTAACTGAAGTGGGACCAAACAGGTAACCGATTTTGTCATAAAATGATATAACCTAGTCCGTATGATAGATTTTTGATAGATTTTTGTACTGAATGAATTATATTCATAACTGAAATTTCTCTTATTTTGTCCTCCACCATCGCCGATGGCTGATAGACATCTCTCCATGCCGCTTTACTAAAGATATGCGCCTCGCCTATTTTTGAAGACAAGAGTGTGTGCTCAAATATGCTCTAGAACCCTTCTTGCAATACGATCAGTCAAAGCAGCGCTGCTTCAAGTCGAACACACCTATTGGGTTTGTGGTGTTGTTGTTGTGCCCGCTAGGAAACGTATTTACACCATACATCATTGCATCGCTATATCATTGATATCGTGACACTTTTTTTATCATGTAAAAATTAGGGGTGTAACGGTACGTGTATTTCGGTACAGGGCTTTCGGTACGGTGCACGTGTGTACCGAATGATCGAATGCAATATTTTGTGTGCGGGAACATAGGTACATTTTCGTGTTTCCAGACGAACATATTAAGTGGCGGAAGTCTCCGCGTTCAGCGCAAATCCCGCCCTGCAGCTGATACTAAGGCCGGTGACACACTGGCTGCGTGGCGTGAGCGTGGCGTTTCTGCTGCGTGTCAGTTGAGGGGCGGCTGCTTCGCGTTTTCTGTGTTTTTACACACCAGAATCGTGTCTGACACGGCGCTGGCATGCTGCTGCTACTGTAGGTGACATAGAGGGAGACCGCTGACAGACCAGGATCTTGTCTTCACGACAACAATATCTATACTTCATGTTGAGCATAAATATAAAGCCTACTGATAAATGACACCGTCAACAGCATTGACGGCAAAATAGACTATGTTTGACAGGTGCAATATGCCAGTGTGTCACCGGCCTAAGGTTTTCAAAAGGCATCACGCGAGTGTGAACATCACTACAACTAGGAAAAAAACTAATGTAATTCAAACGCAGCTCCCGTCGGCATTTAAACAGGCCTTTGCTCTTAATTCTGATCGGTCCAACGCAATAACGAAATCTGAGCAGGTCTAAAAACTGAAACTGTTGATGCTGCACTTCACACTTTGGAAAAGTTAAATAAATTTTTTAAATATGAGCAGGCCTACAAGCTGGGATTGGTAATGCTGCACTGTAATCATAGTTATTTATTTATATTTTTCCTTATATTTTATTATATGATATTGGTTTGAGACTGAGAGTATTTTATTTAGTGGAGAACTTTGCAGCAGTATTTTATTTCTTATTCTTTTTTTATTTTAAATATATTTTATGAAAAAATATTTTAAAAAAGTGTAAACAAATTGTTAAAAAAGTTTATAGTAATAAACAACCTGCAGTTTAATGTTTGCATTTCTTTCCCTTACTGTACTGAAAATGAACCGAACCGTGACTTTAAAACCGAGGAACGTACCGAACTGTGATTTTTGCGTACCGTTACACACCTAGTAAAAATGTATACTGGTATTATCGTGGACAGTATGATATGGTACACCCCTAATCTGCACAGTGATGCACACCACTGGGCTTTTGTTGCTATGGGATACAGTCCAATGGCTGGACTGAGATGTCACTTCATCTGTATGTTAAAAAAATAATAACTGCAGAATTGATTTGCATTAAGTGACAAATGTCATGATCAAGGAAGTCATCACAAGACCTTGCGTATCATTATAATTGGTCAGGTTGAAACAAGAAAAAAAAAATGAGGCAGATAGACAAAAAAATCAATTACATTGTATTGTATAGTATTGCTACAACATTGAAACAGTGTTGAGTAAGCATCATCATGTAATTGTTCTCATAACAGAGGAGCTCAGAGTTTTTCCAGAGAGGTCTGGCTGGTACAGGACAGGGGTCAGTCCAGGTTAAACAGGCAGATTCTGGGAAGAGCATGTGCGTCACACATTGCAGGCTAAAATCAGTGTGACATTATTTGATCTTCATTACAGAACTATTTTAGAATAAAATGTGAAGGTTTTGTCAGTGGAAAAATGTGACAAATGTAAAGGTTTAACATTTAAATTGATAAGTTTAAATGCCAAACACACAGAAGAAGTGAAAAGTGATCAAAATGAATGTTTAGCTTGAAATATATTGGGTACGAATACAAAAGCAAGTAACATCAAGTACAATATGCATACTGTGCAATATTCTGCAAAAACATTCTATGCACTAATGCATACAACATACTGTATCCTAAAAATGCAATCAACGTTACCTTAATAATTTGATTAAAGGTGAAGTAAACAATTTCTGGATGTAATTTCACCAAACTAGGGCCCTATTAAATCCTCCAGCTTTTTTCCCATTTTTATGACTGGATTCCATGATTACATTCATGTTTTCTGAATTGCAGAAATCATATGGTCCTACCAAACAGAGCTTCAAAAAAACAAAAAGGTTTCTTGAATACGAACAAACAGATGCAGTCCGTATACTTCAAGTAGCTTGTATTTTATTTAGATATTTATATAGCCACAAACTGTCAACTACAAGGTTCAGTCTTTAAAATCCAGCGTTCAATGGAAGGCTGTTACTTTTCACGAGAAGCCTGACAAGGAATGCACATCAGAGAGAGGGCATATAACTAACACAATAGAGTACAAAAGTTCAATGTTTTTCCACCTCATTGCATTCACTTATGCGGCGTCCTTCAACACTCCTGGCAAACTACTGTCGCAATCCACCCCTGAAAGGGAACACGTTAGAACACTCTGCATTCAGGTTAACGCTCCCATCCACCTTTAATGTTTAAACTCGAGGCCTTCCAGTCATAAACCTCTTCCGCCGATAAGTGTCATATCTCTGGTTTTGAATCATTATTTTACAACTGCAAAAGATTACAAGGGGTTCTTTATATTACGTAAATCTAATCCACCGACAATTAAGATAGGAAATGTATCATTGGCGGGGCTCAGACAGAACTGCTGTCATTCCCGGAGTAAAGGTGCACAAAGAAAGAGTGCTCAATAAATCCTTTTAGAGAAGTTATGGAAACGGCAGCTCACTGTCAAAGGAAAACAGTGCAGGGTTATATTGACAGTCAGGCTGAACAAAGAGCAATCTCTCTGTAGGTTAACTCTGGTTCAGGGGAACGGCTGAACATAGCGCCCTTTATGCTGTGCTGCAGTGGGGGAGGGCGGTGAACGACCACTGGTCTCATGTTACGAGCTGTTTTCTTAAGCCAAAAATCACATGGCCACTTCCAGCTCTTTGCAGCCAGTTGTTGCCAATGTGATTGAATGATGTAAATAAATCTGCATTGGTATTTTTTGCAATTAGAGGCTTCATCATCATCCCTGGTATCCAGGCAAAAACAGTTGTGCGATGTCATGGGAAAAAAGGCAGAAGAATTTCACAACTAAACGATATGTGATTTTAGGATTGTTTACTGTATACTAAATATATACTGCACATACTAAATTGTAAAAAAAGTATTCTATTTCATGCCAACTCTATAATGTAAAACACTTTTTAAACTATTCTACCTCAGACTTAAACATTTTTTTAAATGACTACTTTTCCATGTTACCATAAAAAAAATGTCCTGCAATATACAGGAAAAAAAGGGAAAGAAACACAAGCGTTTACAGCTTGAACTTTCAGCTGCAAGGCAGCTATTGAGTATGGAAAGTTCTGTGTGCTGATTAGCAGCGGTACAGTTGGTGACCTCAGGACACAGCCCTGAAAACAAACGGCCAGCAAACTGTACACACTTACTCTATACACACAATGACAGGAGCCTCTCCATTCATCTCCACCGCATGAGAGCTGTCTAAATGATCAAAGACCAAGCTAGATTTAGCTTCAAATATAAGGAAAGTAGCCTCTAAATTAGTCTAAATTTGTAATATTTTCTACTCCACACCATAAACTTAAAATACATTTTACACTTCAAACTATTTTTTATAATTTAAGATATATATTAGTAGGGAGATTTTTGAGACCCATAAAAACACAGCATTTGAAATTGCTTATTACATTAAAATTGTTAAAATATATGTACGTCAAAATAAGGGGCACATAATAAAGTACCTGTACTAATTCTAACGATAAAAACAGAAATAACTATTTAAAATTTAATGTAAAAATTTTAATTGAACTCAAATGCAGATATTAGAAGTCTTAAGAAATTTAATAACTACAAGCGCTACAATAGTTTTATGAGGGGGTTTGGTAGATTTATGTATGTCTTATTACATTTTACCACTGACAAAATAAAAACTCTAAATTATCTGCAACGTTAAACATCACTGATGGCCAGGGAGTTATTTACTATGTATTCATGAATGAAAATAGGTCAGAATTGTTTTATGGCCCTGACCATTTACACAGATGTGTTACATATGGTCCATCTGTTTGCAAAATATTAGATTGCAAAATGCACTATCATGACTACACTGAAACAAAACAAAGCAGCAAAAATGCTTATGTCTGACGGGGGGGGGGGGGGGGGGGGGTAATATAAATCAGGATTTTAGATGTTTCAATTAGAAATCTTGATGCAAAACATTTTCATTAAACATTATCTCGTTACTTGTCACTTGTAAGCGTTCAACAAAACATGTTTTATACAAAAATAAACATTTTATTGGTATTGCAAAAATGACAAAAGTCACACGCTGACAACTAATATTATAATCCACCAACGATGAATGACTGAGATCCACGTAGAGCTCTACTAAGATACACGATCCCATTGCCTGACTGACCTCAAGCCTGTTTCCATGTACCAAGCGATAAAACCTAAAAATAAGCTAACATTTAACAGGCTATTTCAAAACGACATATCCCCAACTGAGATCTCCCGCTCGTCCAATGTATTTTTCGCAGCATGTTGACCGTTGTCTTACCGTCAGTTCGGGATTGTCGTGGTCGCGGTGAGTGACGGCTCGGATGACTCCGGCTCGCCAGGACCAGCTCGCGATGTGCGCGGGCTCCAGCGGCTCCTCTCCGCTCACGCACAGGAACCGTTTCCCGACCACCATGACGAAAAACCCTCGAAAACTTGAACACTCGCACCCTACCGACCGCACATTTACACTGTCAACTGCGTTCTGAACAAAAAGAAAGAAATAACCGCAACCCGGGGGATTTAAATTTCTCTCAGCCTCCACCCGCGAATGGTTGCTCTCGCGCTCAGTGAAACTGAACACTCTGGACCGGATCACTGCGAACGTAGAACTGGTATCCCTCCGCCTCTCACAACCCTCCAAGTGAAAACCTCAGTAGGGAGATTTCTACTTCCGCCAGACACATTAATTCTCAATGGGAGACTTGCTGCTTTCACACTATACGCCAGTGTTAGGAAAATAGCGCTTAGTTGTTGTTATTGTTGTACACATTAACAGGCAGTGCAAGAATGTAAAAACAATCAATACTAATAATTTAAATCATAAATACGGTTTTATAAAACTAATTTACCTAATGGCATTAATAAAGTATCTATCTGTCTGTCTATCTAGCTCTGTCTTTTATATTTCTGAGGCAAACATTATATGTCTGTATAATAATTATAATAAATTATAAACGAATAATGATAAACTATATGTAAATATAAATATTTTACCTAATGGCATTAATAAAGTATCTATCTGTCTATCTGTCTGTCTATCTATCTCTGTTTTTTATATTTCTGAGGCAATCGTTATATGTCTGTATAATAATTATAATAAATTATAAATGAATAATGATAAACTATATGTAAATATAAATTCTATATTTATAAAACAAATAAATTATATACTTAATATTTAAATACTTAAAATACAAGTGATGTAATAATAATTCTATAAAATATGATTTTGATATTAATAATACTAGAAACATACACAGCATATGTTATTTCTTTCCATTAAGTCATGCAGATGAAAATATTTTTACATTTTATGTCCTATTGTGTTCCACACTACTCCAATAGCTGACCTGTGGGCCATTCATTGATGAGCACAAGAGGAGCACTGATATATGGGAAGCATATCCACTGGATACAATCAGTCCGTGTCACCTTTAGGTCAGAGCAGAAGATGAAGACAGATATCTTGTGGCTGATAGAATCACAAATCATAGAGTGCTACTGAGATTGTTGGTCTTGCAGACACTCTGCTGAAAGCAGGAAGGCTAATCTGTGCCTGACTAAAATGTTGAATGCAACATGGCACGATTCCAATTTACAGCTTCTTGAGCATCAATTGGTGCATGCAACAAAGTGCATATAACACATATTTCTGTTTCTTCACATGCAGCGTGTATGTAATATGAAATTACAACATATGCTATGATTGAATGGTTGAATTTATTGTATAATAGACCTCACTGTAACAGAGACTCATTATTATGTGAACATTAAACATATTACAAATGAAAGAAAGGATATAGTTGAAAGAAATAATTACCTTCTGCTAAGTGCCATTATATTACCCCAATATGTAATTAATACACAAAGAGAAAATTAGATCCTTAACACCTCAGATGTTTAATTACATGAAGGTGCAAGACACTGAATAGCTCTCTTACAGGAATAATGCATGAATTTCAGCAAGATTACCAAGAGAGACCACAATTCACAGATGCCATCTGTTGCCGGATGTGTTCCACTACCCAATATGTCTGTGCTTGATGTACTATTTCAATCAGTAAAGCATTGTCCTAACATTGTTTCTTACGACTGTGATTCGGGAATTATTTAAATTTTCCACAACCAAATAAAAAGAAAAATGTTGGTTATACTTATTTACATCATTTATTTAGTAGCATTATTATAACATTGTTCATGTTCAAACATCTGTCATTTTGAACTCAGATCCCATTTTAAGTATTAAACTCTATTTAATCCTTAACGTTTTCTTTAAGATTCAGATTTTTTTTAAAAGACAACCTACTATATACAGTAGATTGGCCTAGATAGATAGATAGATAGATAGATAGATAGATAGATAGATAGATAGATAGATAGATAGATAGATAGATAGATAGATAGATAGATAGATAGATAATGTATTAATGCCATTAGGTAAATTAGTTCTATGATACTGAATTTATTAATTTGTTTGATTGGTCTGTTCCTCTTCCCAGTGGCTCTTAACGAATCAGCATCGAATGCGTTGAGCGTGTGGTGTTTGCGTCTTCAAAAGACGTCACTTTTAACAAACATTTCGTCTAGCCAACCAATGCCCGAGTTTCATGTAAACAAATCATATAGACCAATCACGTAACAGGAAAAGCGGGCACTTGAATCAAATTATTTATGACGTCAACCTGAAAGCGCACCTTTTACAGTAACGGCGTCGGTTTGGGCGAGAGCACGACGAAGATGGGCACAAGAATGTCATTGTTTTAACTCATATTAACCCCATAGTTAGTTTTATATAACATGTTTGCGCGTAATACTGAGTAATGAGCGAGCGGAAGCTCTCAGGAGACCGTTAATGTTTGTCCTGAAGTTTGTTTGTCTGAAGTTGATCACTGAAGTTGAAGTAAGGTTAGCTTAGCTAGCATCTCTCTGCTCGACTCAATCCTGAGGAAAATATGGTGTCCTGGATTATATCAAGATCTGTCGTGTGAGTTTAATCCTCTTTAATTCTCTCTCTCTCCAGAAATTTAATTTATTTTTTTAGATCGGGTTAACGTTAAATTAAATTATCTCTTTATTTTACTGGTTTGCCTATTAGCATCTGTATTCCGAATACTGGACATTGAGAATTGTAAAAGTAACGTTAGCTAGATTTATGATCTTTTCAACACCATGTCTGCTCTGATTGTTTAATCCAAGAGCTTTACTCTTTTTAAACATGAGTTTTGGGAAGGGTGCTTGTTATTTGGAATATAAGAAATCAGAAGCAGCAAGCCAGTGTTTTATGTTCACTGTCCCGTTTGCCATCGCTATTGCATTGCTGTTATCAGAGGTTTATGTATCAGTAGTGAAATTATTAATATGGCAGTGACGTGTCAATTGATGTTTTTGAGTTTACTTCTTATACAAAAAGTTTTGTTGGGGTTTTGGGTTGGGTGGAGCTGTCATAAGGTTCTGACTCATCTCTGAACTTTTCCTCTCCCTTATATATTAACGTGTGGCGAAAGTCATTCTACAGGCCTGAACACATACAGAAAGTCCCAACCAGGGAATCAAAAAACAAAACAAAAACTGTCAACATTAGATGTCTTATGATATAATTTCTACTACATATTTACAGATATCTATCTACATTTTTTATATCATGTCTGTCACAATGTGGCATCAAAATTAAATCGGTGGGTCCATAAAAGCCAAACACTGCTGTTCAGCAAGAAACAACAGTGTTTGCAGGTTAGGTAACTTGCTTTTCTATTGATTCTCTCATTAGAATTTTAAACATAACAGTTAGATGTAACCTAAACCAAAGTACAGTGAATTTGCACACATTTATATTGAATTTTACTCTAATATATTGACATGAGTCATATTCAAACTGATGTGTCTCAAGTAGAAATGATGCTAGAACAATAACTATATTAATTAATAATAAACTATTAGTTCTATAAATCTGTTATTGAACATTTAAAATAAATAGTCAGTATCAAACCTCTTCTACAAATAGAACACATTTGGCTCTAGGGTTGGAAAGATTTAAATGATTGATGATGTGTCTGTCCTTATTTGGAAGCTCATTTGCAAACAGCAGAAAGAGTATCATTGTGGTTTACTTTGTGGGCAAGACACATTTTGCAACGTGGTCCTCTTACAGCGTTCAGGAGTCACTGGCAAGCAGTTAGGAAGAGACATAGTCATAGAAACCAGCAAGTACCAATTATAGTCCACCTTGCTAGTTTAGGGTTATAATTCTGTGGTTAGGATTTTACAACATATACGATGTAGAAGTTCAAATATAGGACAGTAACTGTAAGGTTACGGCAAGATGATGAGAAATCAAGACCACATTGTCTGGTTGAAATGCTGTGGGCTTATATACTGCATGGACATGTTTTGTTTTCCAGCTTTGTCTTTTTTCTATTTGAAGATTTAAAGCACCACATATGTGAATAAACACCTAAAACTGTAACAAATCTTTATAATGCACTATTAAGAGGAGGTAAATGGTAATGTCGAGGAGAAAATATAGAAATGTCTGTTAACTTTGTTGGATTTATATCCTCTTGCCATGAATATAGCCACTGATATGGCGTTAAATCATAAATCAATAAATTGTTGGATTTATTAGCTGGTCTCTGAGAACAGGTTTGTCCTCATTTTCTTTGATCAGTATCACTGTGGTATTTATGTATGAACTACAGGGATGGTTTTCTGATTGCTAATTAAAATGGGCAAAATAATTATCACAATAAAAATATTTATATCAGTAGATTATGATAAATTTCAATTCTTTATTTCTTTCAGGTTAAGGCAGATTTTTGTTCCCAAGTGAAAGTTGTAGAAATCAGATTGTTAATTGTGGTTTTAAACCATTCTTTATGGTCAGAACATGATAAAAACTACACATCTCCAGTCATTTTTCTTAAAACAAATAAATAAATGTCTTAATAGACAAATTAATTTCTTAGTTTTTGCATTGATATTGTTTCAAATCATGAAAGATTACTCCTTTTTTTGTCTCTTTTTAGGTCTCTTAGGTATGCACATTTGACAGTAGCTTGAGTGGACAGTAGAAGTAACTTTAATTAGGATGCAGATGTAAATTTATGTTAATTATAACAAACAGTAACATCTTTAAAAAAATTGTAGCAACCTCTTTTATTATAGGCAAAATTTAATTAATCTGACTTTTTGAGTTTTATTAAAATTTACCAATTGTCTTCCATAGTTAAAACCTCAATACCATGGTAAAAATGCATTTATACGTTTTCTAGGTAGCCTATCTGTATGAATAACAGTAGTCTAAATACATTAGTATAAATGCACAAATGCTACAGCTTAATCACAAAAAATACTTTATTAGTTATATTCCAGGACTCTTTTAATACATTTAACCCTTAAAGACCCAGAACATTTTTGGGGAGAACATCAGAGTCAGTTGTTGAAATGTCAGCCCTCTTGAAACATCCTTGTCCAATCAAATTAGTGTACCAGAACATGACATATTTTATTCCATTACAGTATGCAAACTGTGGAGGCTACATCTTTTGCATTTTCTTTTCAAAATTGGTTGGAATACAAAACAGTTCAAGGGCTGTGCACCTTGTCAGCCTTTTTTACATTGAGTCCCAAGAGCTGAACCATATGTGGTTTTGAAGGATCTTAGCATCTGGCTCCAAGTAATAGCCAATCCACAGCATCATCAGTGTGAGCACTGCCTTTCCGTTTCTTAGCAGGAAACTCAAAGTTGACCTAAACCTGAGTGTCAAGGCCCATCTGATGGTTTTATTTTTTCAGCTGCACACCCTGAGAGCGATACTACTCTTTACAAAAATACTTTCAAGACCACTTGGTGCAGATCCCATTTCATTCAGGGGCCCACTGGAGGAAGACCAACTGGTTGTTGCGAAAACAATGAATGACTGATGTGCAGCACATTTATTTGTGTTTCATAGGGGCCGTGCAGGTTCTGTAGTGGGAGGAGAGGCCACAGGCAGATAGTGAGGAGAATCAAAGCCTTCCAGCAAAGTGATTGCTAAACCAACAAGTTGAGCGGACTTTATGGCTTTATCGCACACACTGTTAGTGCTGGGCGGTCTGACAGTATATACCCTGCAACGATAGAAACCTCTTAACCGGTAGAGCGGGATGTGTCCCAAACAAGTAAAGAAGGGGAATAACCTGTTATTAAGGGGTGTTTGTTAGGCACATCACAAAGCTTTTGTTTTTAGCTTTTGTTTTTAGCTTTTGGTTGCCAAGCAATAGCTTGGCAATGGCGGATATAAGCTATTTTACATCAACTGTAATATTTTACAATATTACTTTTATATACTTTTGTTTTTAACTTAAATCTTACACTTTGTTAGATATATAAATTTTTTGTTATTAGTCTTTTTTTTTGGTTTGCAACCTCTGACAAACACTCTGGTCAGCTTTTTTTTTCATACTGGTAAAGAGAGAATGGTTCCTCATGCATATTTAGTTATTCATGACACCAGACATGTTTCTGTAGTCTGTTCTGAGAAATATATTGGTTTTTCATGTAAACTGAATGATAAAGGAGTCAACAGCAGTAACTTACATGACTGATATCTAAAAATGTGCAGAGCTGTTGGCATGTTGTTGATAACACCAAACTACATGTTTTGCTTGGTTGAGAGTTGTAGTAACCTTAGACTATTTCATTCTGTTAAGGGACAGTTATTTCATGTATAAAACTATAAACTGAATGTATAATAACTCATCACAAGTCCTTATGCACTCAGACTAATGTCATGCCCTAACCAGGGTTATAATTTTAAGAAAATTTCACCAGTTTGAATCTCTTTGTTCTGTATTTTTATGATCCATTTCCGTCTAGTTTTAGTTAGTATTATTTGATTATTACTTTTTTTTTGTTTGTTTGTTTTTGGTGATAGTAAGTTATTTATTTGAGTCTTTTATAAATGACTATCTTAGTTTTTGTTTCAGTAGCACTTTCTAGGGCTCTGTATTGCCAAGAATGTGACGATACAATACGTGTCATAGTGTTGTCACGGTACCAAAATTTCAGTATTCGGTACCGATACCAGTGAAAATCCACGGTTCTCGGTACCAATTTCGGTACCAAAGCAAAACACAAAAATATGCTAATTAAAAAAAAAACCTTTTTAGCACTAAAAATAAAACCAATGCCATTCTTTATACTTATTTACAATTGTGTTTAAAGTCTTTCTACAAGTTATATAATTATGAAAAACAGTAAACAAGTTTCACCCAAATTTAATTTGTCTTTTAATTTATGAAATTTAAACACATTTTATTTCTGGTAAATAAAGGGGATTTTCTATTAAAATTAAAACATGTAAGAAATATTGTGATTTATTTCTTTAAAAAATAAAGTTTTATAATTTTTTTCAACAGTAGTAGCAGTATCACATACATTTTACTAAATAATAGTAATATTTCTAGCACAATGCCTTTATGTAAAAATTAACTTTTAGGCCTAATGAATGCATATTTGTCATTTTAACTGAACTTAAAACTGGTGGTGATGCTTAAGATATTTTTGGTCATTGATGGTTTCTGTAAAAAAATAGTAATAGATCATATTAATTAGTATTCATATTAATTATTATTAAAAGATATTACTACTACTAATTCTACTATCATACTAATGTATATTCAATGCACTATGAATTGATGAGCTGCTGGGTTCATGAATATTAATCACGGTGTCTGCATTCGGTCAAACTGATTTGCTGAAATCTAAACAGGGATGGTACAAATCAGCGCCAGCCAATGAAATTGCCATTTGCGCATTAGCTCCGCCCACTACCGGAGAAACCGGTATGTCTTCTGCTTGTTCAAAAATGAATATGAATAATTCTAAATGAACTCCATTACAGGAAAAGACAATAAAGAATAGTTTACATATAGCGTGTCGATTCAGCTTGGTAAGACTCTCGCTCTCTCTCTCTTTGCATGTGTGATGGAGAGAGAACTCTGAAGCTCAGATGCTGAAATTAATGCAAGCGTCATGCGCTTCGGTCTATGTAGTAAACAAACCCGCACGTCTCTGCCATTCATTAATTCACACAGAGACGCGCAGAACACTGATTCATATTTCAAGCAACATTTGCGGCTTAACATTTACAGATACTGGTCCATATGGAGATTTGATTTGATTAATTTATGCTAACTTTGACAAATTCTATGACTGTCCATATTAAAATGTAAGTTTCATTTTCATGACTGGATTTTGAGATTCCATCCTCGTTTTCTGCTTCGCGGAAATCATAGCGCTGAACCGGGTTTGAATGGGACCTCGGTACTACCGGTACTTAAAGAAACCTGGTACCGTCACATTTACATTTTTTTAGTACCGACTGGCCACCAAAGTACCGGGTCTTTTGACAACACTAACGTGTCACGATACAGGGGTTGCAATACGATATATTGCGATACAGTATGCAAGGCAATATATTGGGATATTTCTTATTTTAGGAATAGTATTGTAAGGAAAGTTTTCATTAACACCACCTAATGCAATCCTTAGCATTAATAAATAAATAAAAAATGTTTAACCAGAACTCAGTGCGATCTGCATTTGTAATTATCAGTCCCTGTAACATTCAACGTTATTGAACCACTTTTTGTGCAGTACGAGTAAAGGGGGATAAATTCAAGTGCTTGCAGGATCCTTTAATAAAATAAAACAATATAAAAACAATAAAAGCATAATCTGAAAAACCAAGCGTTGTGGATTATAAAAAATAATATTCTGAATATAATACAGTTGATTTGATACCTTTAGATCAAATGGCGGTGTCGTTTAATGGATCTATATTATTGCATACATTAAAATTTGTAAAATTATTATAAAACACAAAACAATAATTAAAAAAACATCAGTGGTGTGCTCTAATAGTAATACTAGTATTTCCTGTCACTCAGGATTTGTACAGAGATGAAGACTGTCATCTAGCGGTCGGGAAATAAACTCGAAACGAAACAACTGCCATACAATTTTGAGAATCGATACAGTATCGCCAAACAAAATATTGCAATACTCAAGTGTATCTATTTCTTACACCCCTAGCACTTTCATTATTAGTTTTATCCCTCGTTACTTGTAATGACATGTGAAAATGCTCCAAGTGAACTGTGCACTGTAAAAAATAAATAAATAAATAATAATAATAATAAATAAATTTGCAGTAAAAACTAAAAACCGGCAGCCTGTAGCTTCCAGAAATCGACAGTAAAAGTATAGTAGTGCAATTTTAAGTTTTACATAAGCTTTACAGATTGAACATAAATTGATGGTAAAGAGAAAACATATTTTATTAACTCATGTTTACTTTACGGTATTTCACTGTAAATTCCAAAAACATTTAAAATACATTACTAATATTGTACTGTAAAATTACATGAAATGTCTTCTTAATTCCAGGAATTGACCGTAAGGTCTGCCCAATGGCTCGGGGCCAGTGTAGAAGATGCACAGGCCAGTCGCCACATGGCCTTTTTTCTTTCTGTGTAGACAGATAAATGACTTGCTGCTGGAAACATGCCGCTTCACTGGCTGTTTATTTGAGGTTTCTTCGTGGTCTTAAGAGCTAGAACTGAATTGTGGGAAAACAGTGTTGTCCAGTGTCTACAGTTTAGCCAACTGTTAATTACTGAGCTTCGTTGTAGGTGAATTTCCTCATTTGACGCTGATTAAAACAATCGTCCAATGAAACAAAAATACTAGTCATTAGGCATACACAGAGCCACATGAATGCGAGTAACAGATCTGTAAATTACAGTGCTCGAGGGACGGCGCGGGGGGAAGGGTTGAGAGATATTTGGAGCCGAACACCATTGTTACAGCCTGATGCCGCTGCTGTTTCTATGGCAACAGGAAAATAAACTGCTGCCAAGGTGGTTCTTTGGATGAGGACCATGCTTTGTGAACGTGTGCTTTGCACATCCCCTGCACAAATAATATGATTCCTAAACTTAACAACTACCTTACTAACTATTAGTAAGCAGCAAATTAGGAATTTATTGATGGTAAAGTCATAGTTAATAGTAAGCCTAGGCGATATATCGTCAGTAAAGCCGGTTCCCTGATTAGCGGTAAATCTCCATCACCTGCTTTCAGATGGAGCGGCATTTAATACAAGCTACACCATAACGCGTTCATTATCAAAGACGATTCATCTGCAATAATGAATGCAATATTGCAAATCTTGTCAGTGAACTACAGCTCTATGAAATGCCACTCCATCTAAAAGCAGGTGATGGAGATTTACCGCTACTTAGGGAACTGGCTTTTAGTGCTGGGCGGTATACTGGTTCATACCGAAAACCGGTGTATATTTTCGTTACGATATTAATTTTTAATATACCTCCATACCGATCTATTTAATTACATTCTGAACGTTATGCTGCGCGACACTGTTTCAAGAGGAACCCTTTTCAATATTGCACTTGTAAGCAGCGACTGCGAGGCATGGTGAGGGTCAACACAGTAGTGCTCTGGTGTTACAATTATAACACCTGTTTCACACATACTCCTTCTGCAGCTTTTACGCACCCATGTTAACGGATTCCAGCGTTCATACTGCACGAGGTTGCGGTCAGTCAGTGCGTTCAAGGAGCGGTGCGTCTGCAGCAGTACAACCATCGTTTACGTACCGAGTCTGTTTTTGCTGTGCTGCAGCTGCTGAATTAAATGGAGGCAGAAAAACAAAGTTCATTAAGATCCATGGGATTGCTTGTGATAAAGATTTAAATGCAAAAGGCACGAGACTGTTTCTGTCTGTGGTGTTTTAATTTATAAATATTTTAACAAGTAAAGTAGGCTTACTATTGTGTTTAAATGTTTTGCTGCTTGCTTGAGCAGCTTATTATACAAACCTAGAAGTAAAATGCATGAATAATGCGTTGTTTATATTTATTGAGTTTAAACTAATGTCTATAACTATGAAAGATTGTTACTGTTCTGTGATAAAAGACTCACAATGTTGAAAAAAAAAATATATATATATTTAGGGGTGCACCGATCGTTATGCGAATCTCGTCAGTAAAGCCGGTTATCTAATGTGGTAAATTCCATCAGGTGAGGAGCTGTTACTACACAGAGCCGTTGTTAACTGAGAAGCTGCGCAGATCCACGTTCATCATCAGTGTTTATTTGCGCAACTAGTCAGTTAATAACGGCTCTGTGTAGTAACAGCTTCTCTATGTGAAATCACGCACCTGATGGAATTTACCGCTGATTAGATAACCGGCTTCACTGACGAGATGCGCATTAATGATCGGCCGATCTTGATTGGTGCACCCCTATATATATATATATATGTATATATATATGTATATATGTGTGTGGACTAAACAGACGCGGATCAGTAGCGGATTGCAAACGCGTCCTGTGTGAAAGCACAATGAGTCCGTGCTGCGGACTGCATATGCACTGCAGGAGTATGTTTGAAACAGGCGTTACAGGGAAGATGGATGCTGCAGAACTAGTAGAACATGACACAGAAGAACTTGTGCCAAAAAGAGGAGCCTGCTCTGTTGTTTGGAGGGTTTTTGGTTTCCAAAAATCCGACGTCCACCAAACAACCATTTTATGCAAGTGCTCTCGGGCTAAAAGCACGTCTTGGAATATCAACCAGCAGAAAATGCATTGTACACCTAATTATGCATGAAAAAAAAACGTCATAAATTGGGAAACCGGCTTAATTTAGAAAAAAACTGTGATATAAATTTTTGTCTAAACCGCCCAGCACTACCGGCTTTACTGATGAGATGCGCGTGATCATCGCATGTGATATATCACCCAGCCCTATTTAATAGTGAATAAGTGTTTCCTGTTCTAAAGTGTTACCAAAGGCTCATAAGGGCCCTTTTCCCAGTGGGTGCTGGAACTTATTATTATTATTATTAGATATTTGGTTTTTTTGATTAATCGAGTTAAACATCACAGAATTGAACAGAGATGTTTTCTATAGGTTGAGATATAGTGCATTTTACCGATACCGATACCGATAGCTAGGTTGTAGGAAAATAACATATGCCTGTCCACTCAGATGGTCATAGCTGAAGAAATAGAAAGAAATCACAAATTCCTTACGGTCTTAATAGACTTAGTTTTTTTTTTTTTAACTGCACCAAAGCTGAGTTTTTGGCTGATATTGGAGTAGGCTGAATTTCTGGGTCACACACGGCCTATAATTGGCAGTGTAAACGGTACAAACTTTGTCCCCATATTTAACTGCACTGCTGAGTCAAGAAGTATGTCTGTCTGCAGAGACACAGTACCTCTAAATAATCCCAGTGCAGAGGTAACGTTTCAACTCGAGACTTTGAATGACTCCTTTAGCCTTCTGGGAAATGTCATTTTTCAAGGCACAATTTTAGTATGAAAGTGAAACACTGGTTTCAGAGAACAGCATTATCATCTGGGAAACATCAAGGCTGGATCATGCCTGTGAAACCTCAGAAGAGTCTGCGTGGCATGTCGAAACGAATGCTAGCAGAAACTTTTGTCTGTTATCACATGCTGTCTGGGCCACAGGCACTTTGGGGCCAAAATTCAGCTTCACATATGTGTCTCACCCTGCTTTTGGTATGTTTATACCTCTGAACTTATTTGTGTGGGTCCAGATGAGAAAAGCATCTGTTTTGTGTATGGCACCTCTGATTGTGCATTCATTTCTCAGTGCAAACAAAAGTCTTGCACAAGGAGGGGGTTCACTGTAATCAGTGGGTTCTAGTACCTTCTGCTAATTCCCCAACAAAGTTAGTTGAGCGGAACGTAATAAACGGGTCTCGTGTGATAGCAGCAGGCTGCAGATGAAGGGTTGGCGCTGGGCCCATCTGCCAGTTTATTGGCTAGTTTCAGGTCAGTCGCTCACAGAGCGAAATGGAATAACTGGAATAATGATTTACTGAAATGAACATATCAGTGTGACCTCTTCCCACCTTCTGCCCTTGTTTACATTATATCCAATTAAAATGGATAATTTCCCAATGTTAGGTCAATTGCTCAAAGTTTCTATGAATATGTTTAACTATTAAAAGGATAGTTCACCCAAAAATTCTGTCATCGTTTACCACCCTCCACTTTTTCCGAACCAATATGAGTTTTTTTCTTTTGTTGAACACAAAAAAAGATATTTTGAAGAATGTTGGTAGCCAAACAGTTGACGTAACCAGCCAGTGACTTCCTTAGTATTTTTTATGGCGAATAGTTGCTACCATCAGCTGTTTGGTTACCACCATTCTTCAGAATATATTTTGTGCTCAACAGAAGAAAGAAACTCATACAGATTTGGAGCAATTTAAGAGGGAGTAAACAGAATTTTCATTTTTGAGTAAACCAAGTTTAGAGCTGGAATACACAAGTTTTAAAATCTGAACAGATTTCATAAACTTGCCAACTTTTAATATGGTACAGAGTAAAACTGGGCATACAGTAATCGACTGATCACACACTGCCCAGACTTTCAGGTCGTTACAAACAAAACATGTGCCATGTGTGTTTCTAGGAGATACATGACAAATGAAAATAATGTGTTCTAAAATCAGCCTAAAATATTAGATGTTTGATATCTGCCAAATGGATAAAATCAGTGTCTCAAGTAAAAAAAAAATCGAAGTCTGTGCCCGACATGTGCTACACAATTTTTTTGGGGGCAGTCTGCCAATTGGTGCAAAAGTTGTGTAGTGTATTCCTGCTTTTAGTTGCACACAGTAATGCACACAGCCCTGCTCTCTGTGGACCACATGGATTTGAACTCTATTAGGGCATGTTTTACATTAGGTGTTCCCTTTTATTTTTTCTTTTGCAACGGAAGAAAAGGAAATCGTTGTTTTCCTTGTAAACAATCAGACGGAGGAAGTGAGTGGCTTTTAATAGAGCTATACACAAAGATGGGAGTATTCAAGCCCATTAATCATCCTGCTTTTGAAGAATATCTATAGAGAGTTACAGTTGTTTTTCCATTGTTTATTAATTTTACCCTCTGTTTCTTTACACAGGCTGGTTTTTGGTAACCTGTACCCAGCGTATTACTCCTACAAAGCAGTGAAAACCAAAAATGTCAAAGAATATGTAAGTATAAACACAGTGTCCATTCATGTATAGTTCTTTTGGTTGTTTTTCATTTAGCAGACATTTGATTTTCCAAACCAACTTGCAGTATGATTGCTACAGGCTCAGTCTGCTTTGAAATAAACAGAGGTTAAGTGTCCTGCTCAAGGGCTCAGTAGTGATCATTAATCAACACTTTACAACATTTGGGTTACTAGCCCAGATTTTTAACTGCTAAGTCACACCATTCCTTGAAATGAGACGTGAACAGCCCAGCACATTATTGTTTCTGTGCATGTTTGGGCATGTTTGGAGGGAGTGTGTATTAACTTGCATGTCCGGAGCAGGTGACACATTCTCTCTCCACTTTCTTGTTTTAAAGGATTACACTTTTTTTGTTTCAATGCAGGTGTCACGCTGGAATGCTAATTCAGCTCCAACCAGAAGCAGTGTCATTTATAGTCAACAACACATTTGAGCAACATTATATACTGCAAAGCAGTATATAATGAGTAAAAATATGCAGAATGTGGTTTTGCCCTCAAAAGTTCCCTTTGTTCTTGTAACATTATTGGAATTTTTTTTAATTTATAGATGAAAATTGTGTGTTTTTAATTTAATTTACTTACTCTCCTGTTGTTCCATGGAGCCTAAAGATTCAGATGCTTTCCTTTTGTATTTCATGGTTTGGAACAGCGTGAGGGTGAGTAAATGAAGATTTTATTTTTGGGTAAACTATCCCTTTAAACATTCCTCTTACTTGGCTGTCATGCCTTTGTTCTAATACAGACAGCTAATTATAGGTTTCCCTAGTGGTTGTACTGGTGGTATTTCAGTACCCTAGTAACCTTAGAGTCTGTTTGTATCAGTGCTGCATTGCAGTGAATTGAGTTACTTCTACTGTGAAATCCATTCCCCTCTACTTAACTTGTAGTAGTTACACCAGCACGACCTCTCCTAAACACGACTGTTCTATTTGTCATTCAGTATTTCAGAAAGTCAGGAAAACTATGGAAAATACATTATGAAATGTCCCTCCCCCTTCAGTACGTAATTAAAGCTGTGACAGTTAGGGCTGCACGATTAACCTTTATCGCATCGATATTGAGGTTTTAACTCCCGCAATAACCTAACCTCAGGAGTCTGAGGTTTTTTCCCCCGCCTCTGACATTTGAGTGACAAACCTATTAGCCAATCAAAATGGTCGAATCTCGCGTTCCTGGCTTGTTGGCCAATTAGAAATGGCAATGGAAAAACAAGGTTGTATGCAGTGCATCGGCTTTCTGTCAGCAGAAAAGCAGCTAACACACAACGTTTACCTCGAATTGTGCCAGAAAAAGCTTGTGTAACTGCGCAGAAATGGCCAAAGGCACTTCTTCGGTGACGGGAGAGGAAGCGGGGGAGCACTTGGTTAACAAGAAGGGTGGTACTTCAGCTGTTTGGACTTATTTTGGATTCGCGAAGAACGACGTGGAGCAAAAGAGTGCTAAATGTAAAATATGTCGACGTGCCGTGGCCAGATCCAGATCCGGTTTTATGCACTTAAAAGTATTGAACGCAAATATCGAAAATCGCATCGCAATCGCATTATTTGTCAGAAAAACCGCAATTAGGTTTTTTCTTAAAATCGTGCACCCCTAGTGACAGTTGAGTGCATGAAGTGTCCAACATTCCACACTTAGTCTTTCTGGTTAAGTGCGTCATCTGGGTATTTAAAGTGCACTTTTCCCTTTTTGAATTTTCAGTGTGTATGCGATTTGGGATGCACCTTTAGTCTTAGTCTTTTAAAGGCTTTCTTAAGGCTGAATGCGAAACAGCAAAACGAATATCGGACACTAGGGCTGCATGATGAATCGAATGCGATATTTAATGCGCATCTTGTCAGTAATCAGTTCTGTAATCAGTGGTAAATCTCCATCACCTGCGCACTTTCACATGAAGCAGCTTTAACTACACAGAGTCATTGTTCACTGACAAGCTGCGCAAAAACACGGTCATATTTTGCGCATGTTTTGCTTTTTTAATGAAAACATTAAAAAAAATGTTAATATAATGTTTATATACTGAAGTACTAAAATCTGTTTTGTATCTTCATAATGTACTGAAAACCACCATACACCACCACTGTAACAAACATGACACTAACATACATTAGTTTAACAATATAAGATGTAACACAACTGATAACTAAGCAAAAACAATAATTAAAATAAAAAAATCATCAAATCTAAAGTGCCACAGATAATTCTGGAAATGTCAATTTACATGTTTCCACTGTAAGTTATAAGGTGGCTTGTTCTTTTGAACTTCCACCAAAGTGCTCCGAGATGTTTGTCATAATATATATTACAGTTCTTCACCGTATATAGTAAGGGAACCGTTAACAAAGTAATTTGTTTTGTTGTTGTTGTTGTTTTTTATTCTGAATATTTTGCAGTGTATCTCAGAAAATTATGTTGATGCACCCTTCTGTTTTTTTATTTATTTTCTTATTAAGAAAATAATGCAAAATCCATGGCTATAGTAACACCTTCAGTAGAAGAAAATCCAGGCTGCTATTCTGGAGTGTTTCAAGGCAGAAATGTGCTGCTTGAAGTTTTGTTAAGATTAGATTAATAAGCGATTATGTCAAAGTAGTCTCGTGTTAAGAAATATTTAACTGGCCTGAAATGCTCTGAAACCAGCTTGTCAGGCCAACATTATTGTCAAGCACATGATATATTTGATCTGTATAGAGATTTCATTATGCGATGTAAGGGCACGTTTATGTAAACGGCAGTAGTGGGATCGCTCAGGAGCAATGACACTGGCAGCCCAACATCACGGATGTTTATATGCTTCACTAGAATGTTGAATGTTCCTGAATCTTCAAATGGAAATTCAGTTTTGGTAAACTAAGACTTTTAATAGCAAATCCATGAAAAAAAGAGAAGAAAGCTCAATTGACCACAAAAGCTGCTTTTTAAAAACATGTCATAACTGTTTCTGCATTTACCTTTGAGTTCAGACGGGTAATTGAGAAACCTCTTTCAAATCGTTTTCAAAATAGAACTGGACAAATGATGCTTTGTGTTGCAGGCCTTTTATAGGGCCGGTGGACAAAACCTGTGTTTACTAGCATAGACTAGATGTTCTTAGAAACCACACTGTGGTTTTCCACTCTTGAGTAAATCTCTACAATGCCTACAACTCCCGTTTGTTAGATAAACAGAGTGGGTCAGCTCATGTCTCACTGCTCAGTTTAAATGTTGAACAAAGAAACCTCTGCATGGTACACATGCAGAGCAGGAAAGAAATACATCCATTCACAATCAGGATACTTCAAAGGGATTTTTCCATTGGAAATCCAGACTACACAACTGCTTATCCACATGCAGTGCTGAACAGGAAAGGCATGCTTGTCTTGGGTGCCGGCCCATTTTTGAATCGCCTTCAACCCAGTTCTTTAAACGAGATCGAACAAAGCGGTGGAAATTCTGCTTACATCTCACATGCTTCTCTAATTGAAGCCAGGTAATTGCAGACTTGTAATAAATAGGATTGTCTGGAGGATTATTGAAGGCAGGCTTCTACATCTGATTAGATTTCTTGCATCGATGCAGTCAGCAACCAAAGCGCTCCATGCTATGAGAAAAGATCACCGCTTGTGGATTTCGATTGATGGTTTGTCACGGAGCGGCAGCTTTCCTGAGGCTGATGCAATACATTGATCTCTCTCAGACCACTGAAGGTTCATTGGGAGGACACCAATTAAATCTGACGCCTCCTGTCAGGCTGGTAATGCTGCCTCTGCATGGATTCATTTATCTTTGTTCAGTGAGGCTGAAAATATCACCTAATACCTTCGAGAGCTGCAGCTCAAGGCTGGGGATCACATGACTGTCTGCACGGGTGTTTGAAATTGAAATGCTAAGAAGCTGGCTGAAAGCTCACTGTGGTTGGGAACAGAGGAGAGGTAAAGCATACCAAACAGGTCCTTCTGCAGAGAGACACACACAGAGAGCTGGGATGGAAATTAATGTCACGGCCATAATGATTTTTTGTTACACTCGACTGTGTTTACGTCTCCTAGGAAAAGAGGTGCACTTGGATTTGTGTTAGCGAGCCACTCTATGCAGAAAGAGAAAGGCGTTGTCTCTACTGAACAGGGAAAGAAAATGCATTGATTTTATTTTAATATTCTTTAGAGTGGTACCAGGTGTTTATGTAAGAGATAGTGTGGTGTTTCTACTGACATTTGCATTAAAAATAGCACTCGGAATGCACAATATATCTGTGCAGTGTATTGGTATGATCCAGTTTGAGTTTTTCTTTGTTTGTTTTAATTAGTGTCCAGCTGTTAGAGGCAGAGACAGCTTATTCTTTCACCTTAACTTAACAGTAGATCATCAGTCCATCATAGAGTACAACAGTTCCTGTCCCCTTTTTCATTGGCTTTGTTTCTGGAACTATGTAGAAGTGCCCACAGGGATTTTAAGTCTTTGTTAAAGAGTTATAAGCGACGAATTAAACCAACTAGCTAAGAGGTGAATCACAAAATTACAAATTTAAAATTAAAGAAAAAAAGGATTTATGAATTAAAGGTCAAAAAGTACAAACCTATGTATTTAATGGCTTAAATGAGGGAACGGACTACAATTCCAAGAAGCACTGAGAATGACTTGATTGTTAATTGAATTTTGAAAATGGAGGAATATTGGAGAAATAACTGATTTAAAGATTTTGATTATAAAATGATGAAATATATAGGAAAAAGCTGTCTTTTATTCAACTGACAACTAAAAATGCAAAAAATGTATGTGCATTTTGAAAACTTGTACTTTATGAAATTAAACTTCTATTTAAATTAATGATATGCAGCAATAAACAACATGTAAATGTGTATATATATACAGGCCTATAAATTGGAGATCACAATTCTAAAAAAAAAAGGATTCGAAAACTAAACAAAATAACAACTTACTAGTGGTTCTGACAAAATGTTCATTGCTTAAGTCTTTTTAAAAATGTATATTAATTTGAACAAAATAAAAAAATTTGTGAGTCAGTGTCTCAAACCTGTTTCTCAATTAGAATTTTTTTTAACGAACGATTCAATGACAAATACATTTTTAAAACGAGCAGTTGTCGCCACCTCGTGACGAAAGATGATATTGCTTTACAATACATACACGTGTTAAAGGTGCTCTAAGTGATGTCACACATTTTTTAGGCCCAAACATTTTTTGTCACATCCAGCAAACATCTCCTCACTATCCGCTAGCTGCATGTCCCCTGAACACACTGTAAAAAAACGGGGTCTCTCTAGACACCACAGGCTCCACAAACAACAAGAAAAACAAACTGGGCTCACCCGCACCACAAAACATAACAAACTGTTCCAGCCAATAACCGACAAGAAAGATTTGGGGGTGGGGTTTGGGGGGTTAGTGCACGGATGAGGAGGAGGGAGGGTCTAGCTAGCCTCCGTTTTGTTTGACAACAATTTGAACGTCAACAAGAAGTTACGACTCCCGGCATCGCTTAGAGCACCTTTAAGATACTTTCGTTTTTATCGCTACTGTAGAGAGAATAAGTGTTGATACCCATACTATAAGCATATATCCCAGTACTTCTGTTATCTAAATGTATTTAACACTGAAATAATGATTCAGAAATAAGATTGTATGGGTGTTTGAATTGAGATCGCCATCTTTAAACGATTAATCTTGCAGCTCTTATGTAAACACTGCAACTTGTTTTGCGACGATTATCATCACGTTCTCGCGAGATCTCGTGTCACATCTCTATTGACTAACAATCTTGCAGTAGGTCACTCTTTATAATTTCCCATGGAGAAAGCGAATAGAATTTTTAATTGGAGGACCAAACTGTTGTACTCTATACTTAAAGGTGCAAAAGGTGATTGTCTTCAGAAACATTTTTTGTTATGCTGGTTGAAAGTCTCTTCACATCCCGATAGCAATCATTAAGTTAAGTGGCCTAAATGTATTTATCTGTATGTATATTTTCTGTGGAAGGCGTAGAACCAAGAAATGTATGTCCACTTAAAAGCTCGGTCCAAGCGTTTTTTTAATTGCTTTCATACCTGCCTGTCAACGTATGTATCTGCATACCTCTGCGCACCCTGTTCGCGCAGACCGGATACGTCATCAGCGCATTCATGCACGCTGTGCAGACAAGAGTTAGAATGACAGACAAATATATTGTTGTTCTCGCTGGTTAATGACACATGATGTAGCCCAGCGGTTCCCAATTCCAGTCCTTGTACACATATTTTCCATTTGCTGGAACCACTGATGTAGCCTATTGTAGTAATGTTGTCTCTGGTATTCTGGTCTGCGTTCAGGGGGCATGGCTTTAGACGGCGATTGTAGGGAGGGTGGCACGTTCGCTTTCAGTGCTATCAGGCTAAATTTGACATTTTCCAAATTCTCCTATTGCACCTTCAATTGTCAGTCTCCAAATTCTGTGGTCAGATTTATTGGATGATGCCTATAAACTGTAGATTTGATCATTTATCATTTACAGTCAGTTTATGTGTAGCTGTGTTCGGTACATGTCTCAAGTAATGGGGGTACTGTACAGGACAATGATAACTTCATGTCAGAGTTTATTTTGCCATATGGACCAGTTTTGACCAGAATTAACCAGGGTTTGCTTTCAAAATTAAATATGAACAAATATTGGTTATTTAAAAAAAACCTCAATTGATTACTGTATAGGTCACATTTACTATATCATAACTCTTAATGTGTTTAAGGTTTTTTTTTCTGCTGTGCGTGTTTATTCCTAATTTAGTACATGAATGTGTGTATTATGCAGTCCTCAGTGAAAATCACGTATTTTGTTCCTTTTTCAGGTGCGATGGATGATGTACTGGATTGTTTTTGCCCTGTTTACAGTAGTGGAGACTGTCACAGATCTAACCGTAGCCTGGTGAGTCTTCCTTCACTCCAGCGACGCATTTACCTGATTACAAGGGATTAATGTCAGGCTAAAGAAGCAAGCCAGTTCATTTAAGATCTTGTGTTTGTTTCCCTAGTCCAAGGAATGCAGGGAAGCAATCAGGGTTTAATGAAACGAAGTTGCCGTTTTAATTTAGAGTAGCACAAATTAATTTGTTAGAATACAGCTTTAATGAGTGTAATTATGTTAGTTGATTAATCAGATGTAACGTGGGTCGTCATATCTTTCTTTCTCCTCTCTGATCTGAAGGTTTCCTCTCTATTACGAGATCAAGGTTGCGTTTGTGATCTGGCTTCTGTCTCCCTACACGAGAGGAGCTAGTGTCATCTACAGAAAAGCTCTTCATCCTTTGCTGTCCTCCAAAGAAAGGGTGAATTTACGCTCCATACACTCGTTTTGCAAAGCATTTGACCAAATATTGTACTATTATTCACCATATTCAAAATCATTCAAAAGCACAGGCTTTGTCCAAAATAAAACACATGGAGGGCTTGTTCTCCTCCTTTTTAAAATAATATATTTTTTCCCCCCTGCTGATCTGCGACACTATAAGAACAGACCAATAGTTAAAAACTATTGATCTGATTCGTCTTTTGCAGTAACATATGTTTGCATATTTTATTGTTTGATTATGTGTTTTGGTGATCAGAAAGTGATCAATCTTGCCCTAATGTTCCTGAAGGAAATCGACGACTACATTATCCAGGCCAAAGAGCGAAGCTATGAGTCTATGGTGAACTTTGGCAAGCAGGGCCTGACCATCGCTGCAACTGCTGCTGTGTCTGCTGCTGTCAAGGCAAGTGTGTGTGTTTAAGAACAGTTCATACTGAGTTCTGCCTCTGATATGTACGTTTTTACTGTATGGGTCAACATGAAATCAAAATAGACCCCATTTACTTTCTTTATTATCTTTTTCTTTGAATGTTCGGTCTCACTCAGGAATACACTACCCTCTGTTTTAGTTTTGTTGTTGTTGTTGTTGAAATTATTACTTTTATTCAGAAAGGATGCATTAAATTGATCAAAACTGATAGTTCAGACATTTGTAATGTTACAAACATTTGTGTTTCAAATTAATTGTTCTTTTGAACTTTCCATTCATCAAAAAAATCCTATAAAAAAATTTCTACAGTTTCCACAAAAACATTAAGCAGCACAACTATTTTCAACATTGATGATAACAGCAAATCAATGTGACACTGAATTTAGCTTCAGAAAAATTCAGCTTTGTGTCAGGAATAATTTACATATATTACTTGTGTTAAAACAGAAAACTTTTGTTATTTTAGATTGTAATACGGTTTCCTAATATTAACGTTTTTACATAAGGGACTTAAATCATACCAACTCCAGACCTTTGAATGGCAGTGTACATCAGATTATCAAAGTAATCATTTGGCCACTGTTCTGCCTAGGCTCACTCTGAAAAGATGTCTTTATTGAAAGACGTATTCAAAGTGGAGCCAGTGAGCTTGTACAAGGCTTGTCAATCTTTATTCTTGAACGCTGCCAAATTTTCCCCATCATACTTCTTTTTCCTTGCTTTTACTCTCTTTATGGCATGTTGTTTATTTTGTTTGTGAAATCCTCTCTTTGGCAATTCTTTTTCTTCTTATCTTGTACTGATATGTACTGCCCAATAGGAATCCTGCAGCCCTGCTCTCTCCAGTGCAGGTAATGCTATAGAGTGTCTATAGCATGTGGAAAAGACATCATTTTAACAGCTTTTAGCTCATAGTTTTCCTTTTTCCATTTTTTCATTGTTTTTCAAAATCTTTGCTGACTCTGACATGGTGTTAAGCACTAATAGTATTATAACATCATTTTAAAACATTGTTACGAGGCCTAACATGTGCCTATCCAAATCTCATGTTCTTTGTTCAGTTAAGTGCAAGCAACATTTTAAGGCAGAATTCTGTTCTAGCATATTTATGCTTCCTTCTTAATGTGTGATCACTTTAGCACTTATTTTTTCCCCATTTCACTGGCAAAAATAATGCATTGTCCATATATTCCAGGGAATGAACAAGTAGAGGCTGGTGCCAAAAAATGACTTTCAGTAGATATTGGAAGGTGTTACCACTCTCAGATCTTGAATCTACCATAGTATATCTTACATCATCAACAAAATGCAAAATGAATGAGTGTACAAGTGTGAAATGAAACCTACTGTGGGTAAAAGTCGCTTATTATTATCATTAACCGCTGGGATCAGATCATATATACACACTGCCAAATAGGACATTCCACCTAAATTTCAAATGGAGATCCACTGATATCCTCTTCATGCCAGAGTCCATATCTTATTAAATAGTTGTCATTTGCCATGAAAATAACCAAGTAAGCTGACATGTGTTTAAAAAATACCAAACAGCCAATGTCCTTATTGATAATCTAGTAATGTTTTAAGCACATCTCCCACAGAAATCAATCTGTGCTGTTTGTACAGTTGACAACAGGGCAGCTCACTAGGTGACAGGTCACTTGGAATAGATCCCAAATCTTTCATTCATACATACATACATGCATGTCATAAAGATGTCATCATGGATGTCCATGCAGTCTTAAAGCTGTTCTGTGTGTTGTCAGCGCTGACGTGTTAATCCTAACTGGGGGCTGTTTTGTCTCTACAGGGTCAAGGTGCCATCACAGAGAAGCTAAGGAGCTTCAGCATGCACGACCTTACCCAGATCCCTCATGACGATGCATATTCATCATACAGCTCTAACCCAGCCAGAAGAGCTATCATGGACCAGCCCGACGGAGCTGGTATGTCTTACCTCGCAGATGAATTATTAACACACCATCCTTTGTTTCCTTTCACACTGCTGTTTCTCAGCTGTGTCCACAACAGAAGGCAGATGCCTAACAGACAGAAGCTAATTGGTTTCAAAAGACCTTCCGATGCATTATCTTCATAAACCATCATAGTAGGAGGATAATACACGAACATTGAATTCAGACGTGATTTGAAAAGGTTTTAGACGCAGCCTTTGTGTGACACATCTAATGGGAAAGCGTCTGTAAAGATGTTCAGTAGCGCAAATAAAGCCATCCAGATCTCATAATGATATCTCAACTAAGTCTTACATGCTTCTGGAAGTCACTGCCGTGTTTACTGGTTTTGGAGCAAAAAGAATGGATTCTGTATTTGTCTCAAGCATGGGAGGGTAATAAGTAATAGCAGCACGTTCCTAGCATGAAAGGTCTAGTGCTGCTTTGTGAGAAGATGAAGAAGAGGAAAAAACAGCTCAGGGAGGCTCTGAGCGGAATACATAATGTGCTTCTATCTCAGTATGTTTGAAATTCCACTGGCATCCAGGTCATTTTCATCTCGTCTGCAGTGAAGCCATCAGAAAGCTAGCTCCTCCAAAATGGCATTGCCTTTCAGAGGCTCAAAGCCTAGGTGAAAGATCCCGACTTATCAAACGAGCCGCTAATTGCAGTTTGAATTAAAAAATGGGAGGTAGCCTATAAAGAGAGAGGCTCAAGTGTGTTATTTATTTGCTCATGCTTCGATGTTGGGTTTTGCTTTTTCTAAAAGGGGCAGCGATCAGCTTTGAATGACAGGCATAGCATAAAACATGCCTGTATATCTTTTAAGGCTGTCCTGTCTGTTCACAATGGTTTCGCTGGCAATTGTGAATTTCACAGTGGTTTTAATTAGCTTATTATTTGACCATTAAGCTTCCTTGAGCGCATGCCATATATATATATATATATATATATATATATATATATATATATATATATATATATATATATATATATATATGTGTGTGTGTGTGTGTGTGTGTGTGTGTGTGTGTGTGTGTGTGTGTGTGTGTGTGTGTGTGTGTGTGTGTGTTTAATGTATGTAAACATTAATGTTAGTTATATATATTTTTTTGGTTTTTATTACTAATAATGATTGCATTTGGCACTTAAGTGAAAAACAAGTTGGAAAATATGCCTTGATTATTGGACAGCCCTTTAGAGCAGCTAACAACACAGAAAATAACAGACCTGTATGCTACGTCTTTATATTTGACCTCTTTCAAAGCTCTTTCTGCTTAGCTTGCACAAGGTCTTAACAGAACTAGAATAGAATAGAATACTTTTCTAAATCCCAAGGAAGTTATTTTATTTCAGTAATTGAAAACAGCGTGGGTGTGGAAACAAACAAAGAAAAGCTTTTCAGCATCATCGGTTTCTGTATTGCTTCTGCCCCCTTATGGCGGATTGGAGAAGTGCAATACTAAATGAAACCTCCAGTTCTGTGCGGTGCAGTATGGTCTTGTTCTAGCCTGTCCTTTGGGTGATGGAGTGTGCAGTGAATCAGCTCTGGCTGGATTACCGTTAGACGTCCTGGCACAGGCTGGCTCTGCCTAGCTCCCAGCTCTACCCGGGGAGCCCAGAGGTGATGGTGCCAGGAGCGGCCTGAACCCGGCAGCTGCTCTCTCTCTTTCTCTCTTCTGTCCTTTCTCCACGGCTGAAATCACATTCCCACTCTTCACAATAAAATGGATGAGTGGTTCTCCACTGGTCAGTTGTGATCCAAAAATTAGCCTGTTCAGGACTTTAAAAATAATGCTAAATACAGAATAATACACAAATAATAAACAAATAATCTTGTTGACATCTAGTCAAATTCTGCTGTATTTTGGCACAAAATCATGTCACCTGTTTCCCAAAAATGTCATGGGCTTACGAAATTTTCCTGTGTAGTATAATGTCCTGCTCATGGTTTTTCCATATAATTAGGCCTATACTTTAATATTAATGTATTTTAATATTATTGACTAAATCTGTAAATTTTTTCTGCTCTTTGTCGACGTAGGACATATTTTTTTGTACACTAGACAATGTTGATTCTGTGTTAGTGGGTCGCCAATGTAAAATCAGTTTGAGGAGCAGAGATCTCGATCATGCCTGCTGTTCTATCTGATCAAGCGTTGATTTGTGTATTCATCTTGTTTTCCTAACACTCAACTTGTTTGTTTTGTAGAGTATTATCATGGTGATGATGATGACAGGAGTGATGACGAGGGTAAAGCTGTGTACTCTGAAGATGAAGCCGTATCTCATCATGGGCTCCGACGATCTCAGAGTGTCAAAATCACCCGCTCAAAACTGCGCAGAGATGTAAGTCCAGCAAAACCTGATAGCACATCCCTGTTTTGTTCTTCAAAGACTCGGTTACTAAATAAACATTACATTACACCTGCAAAAAGTCACTTTTTATTTGCTATATTTTATTAAAAATGCAAATGTTTGAAGGCAGCAGGATTTAACCATTGTTTTCTAAATAGAAAATATATATAAAATAAAAATACAAACATGTTTCCTTTATTAAACATAGCAACTCATTGCTATAGTTTTTCAGTTAATGTAAAAGTCAATAATTGTCATTATAATAAATACAAATGTCATTATAATCACATTATAATCGCTAAATATTGTGCTACATGTAGCATTTCAGGTAATCTAAAACCTTCATTTAGAGGAATAGCTCACCCCAAAATTTGCTGAAAATGTACACAACCTAGAGCCACCCAAGATGTTGGTGATTTTGTTTCTCAGCGACCGAAATTATTCAGGCGAAAATAGTAAAAAAAAAAAGCTATTTTGGTGAACGGTCAAATAAGTGAAAAAAAAGCATAAATTGTACCGAACAATGACATAACGCGATCAAATATCAACCAGCGTCGCTGAGCCAGTGTTACTCGTCAGTTGCTCAGTCCCATTTTTATGAATTTTTACAAGGCATGTGACATTGCGATACGTGCTCATTTATAAATCTGCTGTCAACAAAAAGAGGCATTGAGGTCTACCTGCGCGTTTCTGCCAAAAATAAAAGTTGAGAAAAAGTAAGAACTCCATCAAAATTCATAAATGTTTGTATTGTAATTTTACTGTTGAATAAAATAAATTAAAAACTAAGACAATTATAATGATAATAGTAATTACAACAGCTGTGTTAATATATTTATAATAACATTCACACTTAGTGTTCAAATTGGGATTTGTAATATTTTTCTAATGTTTTAATAGAAGACTCTTCTGCTCAGCAAGGCTGGTTTTATTTGTACAGTAAAAAAAATACATGCCTGATTATTGTGGTTGTTGTTTGTTTTTTGTTTTTTTTCCTTTGAAAAGCAAGTCAAAAAAAGTAAAAAGCACATTTTGGCTATTGGCTATTATACAGTGATAGACGTTTGCTGTGCCAATTTTATAATTTAGTTGTTGCAGTCCTTAATCAAAACATATTTCCTTGAGTCTATAATTGATTGTGGCTTCACTCTTGATTTGTCCTGTGCATGAGTTTAATTATGGTAACCAATGCTTGTCATTCATTGGTCACAGGCGGCACGGTATGGATCTCTGAAGATCAGAGGGAAGAAAAGACCAGCAGTCAATATCATGACTAACTCCAACATGGAGAACTGAGCTGACTACTGATGTGTGGGAAGATGTGGCCACTTTATCAGACAACCAGTGTGTTCATATTCTTCTCTTTCCATAAGGGTTGTGGACTTTTTTTTTTTACTTTTTTTTTTCATGGATATACCAGCGGATCTATTTATTACTTCTACCAGCAAGTGTGTACATACAGTGAGTATCATGAGTTAGAGTAGTATATGAAACGTGCGGGGTTTGAATGAAGGGTGTATTTGTAACGGATGGCTTTATTGGTCTGAATTTGACATTTAGATGTCTTTAGCTCCAGTATTTTGTATTTAGTAATGTCCTCTTTGGATGGGGGTTTTATATTTCTGCTTTCAGACTTTTGCTGACTTTTAGATGATGTTTTGAGTAGTTTTTACTATTGTAGTTTAGGTAAAAAATTCAGATTCTTAAAAACTTTTTTAACTTAAAAAATTATTTGCCAGCATCAGACCAAATGTTTCTCTTATCAGTAATAGAGAAAATACCAAAGAGAACAAAGGCAGTGTTGCTAAATGTTTTTGATACAATTTTCAAATGTTAAAAAAAAAAATCAGCTGTTGTTTTCTTTATTATTGATGTTATGTTGGATTAAAGAAAACATTCTTTTGCACATTCTTTAAATCCTCGATTTAGATCCTTCACTTCTGTTCTTCATGCAGAATGTTGTTTATATGGGAGAAAGGCCACACTAATGTAACATCTCTGCTGTGTGTGTGTGTGTGTGTGTGTGTGTGTGTGTGTGTGCGCAGGTAATTCTGTGCTGTTGTGTGGCTGTGTGATTCAAAATGAATGCAATAATATGAATAAAGCAGGAATATTGTAATGCAATTATTTGTTAGTGTTTTATACTTTATTATCTAACCAAATGTTATTTATTTTGCTGTTTGGCAGTTGACATTTTGGTATGATAAACTTTCAAAAAGTTAATTTCTTTAAATACAATCGCCGCGTTTCCACTGGCGATCTTAAACCGGACGTGCTAGTGCGTGCCAGGGCCAGTCGCGTTTCCACTGTCACTTCCGGGGCTTGATCGTGCCTCGTCGGGGCTTCCTCGAGGCCAATGGCAAGGGTTTTTTGGCCCGACGAAAACCTTAGGCCAAAGCAGGCCAGCTGGGGCTAGAGGAGGGGTTATGAAAAAAGGCGGAGTTCCTCAGTGTCTGGAGAGCGTCAGCCACGGATCATTTCAGAAATATAACAGCTAACACCAGCATTAAAAACTTTTTTTAATAATATGTACCATTTTTAACAATCATGACTTCATATTACTGGTTCAATAAATATTTGCAATTTTTAAGAGAGAGAGACATATATTCAGTTTTGCCTTCAATGCATGCATACATTAAAACATTATATACTGTATATACGTATATATTAATTTTAAAAATGTCATGGACGTATGTACCTATAATTATGCAATACCAATGGGCAAAGTTTTTAAAAAATATTTAAAATTTAAACATACTTAATACACAGGTGATGGTCCTTGTCAGTTATAATCATCAAAATTAAAAGAAATAAACATTTTAAATATATCAGTCTGTGTGTAATGAATTAATATTATATACAAGTTTAACTTTTTGAATTGAATTAGTAAAATAAATCAACTTTTTGATGATATTCTAATTATATGACCAGCACCTGTATGTAGTAGATAATAAGAAAACGGGTCTGCAAACGTGAAGTTGACCTGATTTTGGAGAAATTATAATTCCAGTCAAAAGGATTGACAATTTGTTTCTCATGATCTTAAATGTCTGTTTTTTTATTTTATTTTCAGCATACATGTATTCTCTTGAAGTTGCTTTAGATAATGCTGGTTGATGACTTATTATTCTACAATGCATTACCAATAGAGTAGGTGTGTGGAGATGTTTGACTCGTATATGCTCAAACACCACAGACACTAGTTTAGGACAGATGTTGAGCTGTTCTTATGGAAACAGTCGAGCTCTTACGACTATTAATGAAGCGTTTTGAGATCCAAAGCAGAACCTGAGCTTCACTCAGAGTGAGACCGCAGAGGAGTGAAGATGTCTGAAACTCCCGTCAGACACACATCATTAAAGTATAATAGTACAGCTTCATCATATTATCTTCTAATGTCTCTTTCATCCAGGAGCATTCGTGTACTTAAGGTTTAAAGGTCCTTAGAATTCAGACTCCGATTTAGTTTAATAAATGCAATACAGTAATCAGATTGCAAAGACTAAACTTAAAACAATGTTCAGGCTTGATCTTACTAATCAACCAGATCTGTAGGATGTTATTACGCGCATCGTCCACTAGAGGACAAACTTTGTTAAGGTATGTGTAAATCTTTCCACGAATAGCATCCAGTCCAATTAGTGCTTTTTTAGCATTAGGCACAAAAATGTGTTTTTGTAGAGAAAATTATTAGATATGCCACATACACTATTGTCTGAAACCGCATGAAAAGTAGAACATTTTCTACTTAGACTAGATTTTGATTTAGCCTTTTTGATCATCTCCATTCTTTCCATCAATTAAATAATTCAACAATATCATAATTTTAACGATCTATTGAATTTCTCTTCATTTTACTCCAGTAATTAACTAATTTTAATTAGCAGAATGTATGACTTGTATGATTACCCTGTATGGTTTTCTTAGTTTAAATGAATAAATAAAAATTCTATATATGGGATGTGAAATCATCCATTTTGACCACATTCATTAACCAATTCAACCCTGTTACCAAAGCAAGCTAGAAAAAAAAATTAACTGCGAGATTTGCACTATATTAGAAATCCGCTAGGGGGAGCTATAACAGTATTGATTTAAAGGGCCTTTAACTTTTAACTGATTAACAGCTTAAATTTCATTCACGTGAAACCATAATATGACTCATATGGCCACTGACTAAATGCTTTTAAATCATATTTTGTGTTCAGTGGACACAATATGAGTTTGCAGTGACATTGTGATCTCCCATGTTGGCACGCTGCAGTGATTATGTATTTCTGTAAGTTTTAGGCCAAACCAAAAGATAGCATCACCCTAGTCCTGGTTAACAGGACTTTTTCTTTAGCTTTTGTATTACTGGAGAAAATAAGATATGTGACCAAAAAAAGTCTGATTTATATACGTTTTGTTCATCGTAATCCATAATTAAGTTTTGTTTTTTATAAATTTTGAAGCCTAAACACAAACTAGTTAAAAAGCTGAATGTTTGCTATTACCAGACTACACCACACAACACCACATCTTTAAGCTTCCGACAACCCTTTCAGTGTTTATTTAAAATAATTTTCCCTGAAAGTTTGAGTTCGAATAGTTTGCAAAGAGCACAATGATGCTGTAAAAGTGGACTAAGGAGTAGATGAGTTTACCTGTTCAACATGATGACATTTAAATGTCCCAGAAAACTACTTGTTAGCAACTGCCTTATTTTAAGTCAAATCATTGAAAATTGCAAGGGTGTGTAACTGATGTTGTTAAAATGTGAAAATATCGCGAGCTTGTGTTAAAAATAGACCTTACTTTAGGCATTTAACCGAACCCAGATGATGGAACTCATTTCCAGGTTTTGGTCTACAAAAACATGTCATCCCTGCAACACTTCTATTCAAACCTTCTTGACAGCAAACACCATGAATGACCGAACGTCCTGGCTGAGCTGCAGTCAGAACACATGAATAATCTCTTGTTTGTTTGTTTGTTTGTTTTCAAGCAAAGCTGCTTATTTTCATACCACATTCTTGGAATGCTTAATCGCGGCTCCAAACACATGTATGGAGTCAGGCCGGCCTCCTCCGTCACGGCTGTCCCTCAGGGTTTGACCAGGATTTGACTTGATGATTAGAGAGAGGTCAAGCAGCCGCTGCTGGCTCTTCATGTTCTGTTATGGAATCATACATTGCTGCTCTATAGAGATAAGAGCCAGCATCGTCTGAGGAGTCGTGTGTCCCGGTTTAGTCATAACCATAACCTCCAGCAGATCTGCACTGACATGCCAATTGCAGACTTAACCACTCCACGATTACTAATATCACACAAGAGAGACATTAGGGATTGTTGGAAGCTTTGCTGGCATATCAGCAAGGAGTGTTCAGGAAACTGACAACAGTCTGAGGTGCATAAGTTACATAAGACAAGCAATATGCGGCAAAAGTTGATCTGCTCTCTGCAGGTAATTGGGCATCCGTGTGGTGCTCATCCACGCACACCAAAACAAAAGTTCATAAATGGGTTCAAGAAAAGGTCAGTCACACACTAAAGACACACTGCACCATTAACTAAATGTTTCCTTAATTGTTTGAATTATATGGTAGTTGTGTCCCTTTTCTCCTTCCCCCGCCCCATTGCTAATCCTCATGACCCCTCAAAGGCTGCTCAGGTGTGTGTGTGTGTGTGTGTGGAGGAGGGAGAGCGGAGGAGCAATGTCTACACTGACCCATGGCTGAACTTTACAGAGATTTCCTGTTGCTGCTGTAGACGGAGTGTGTTGTGCCGTGGAGAGGTGCAGATGGTACGATCTATCCTTCCATTCCCTCACTGTGAACCTCCAGTACTTGGCTGTGTATTATCAGATTTACTGTTATCGTCACCCCTTGGTTTTGTTTGTTTGAGGTGATTATGTTAGTACTGGAGTGCAGATTTTCATACAAACCCTTTTATTGTGGTGATATTAGTGTCATTGAATTTCACACAGTTTCAATACAAATTCGAGTAAGGGCATGAGCTTGATTATTATTATTATTATCTTTTACATTGTGTGATTTCCATAACAGTTAGGCCAAAAATGACCTTTTTTTCAAGCACGTCAGCCTTATTCCTGGGGGTTGGCGTCACTGGAGTGTTATTGTGAATGAACATGCACTGGGGCAGGCCATGCAAGTAGTTATCGGGGACTAAGCAAACAGAGCTGCCCTTCAAAGTGAGAGGAAGCATCATAAATCCAGCCTGGCGACAGGAGATGGTGTACCTCCTCAGCTCCTGCAAACTGCTGCTCCGCCTCACCCATTCTCCATACAAGCAGCCCAGCAGCAACCTAACTAATATCCCTGCAGGACTGAGCACAGGTGAAGGATCAAAGCGCACTCATTCATCCATTTAAATGATTATAAACCTGGCTTTTTTGATGCTGAGAAGGTGTTGAGCTGGCAAATTGTAGGACTGGTAGGATCTGGACTGGTATTGTTGCTTAATGGGAGCAATCCACGTCTCCCCAAAAGGAGGCATTTTGCACACTTCCCTTTCTCATTCCCTCTTTTTAACACACATGCACACACACACAGCTGTTCTTGGCCTGATGGCCACCAATAAACAAGAAAAGTTCACATTCCCAAAGGCGGCGGGGTCAGGACCTCAAAATAAAATGGACAAATCTGATTGTGGAATCAGCACGTGTCACCAGGCTGGGGTTGGTGGGGGGTAAGGGTAAGTTGAGGACAGGGGCGAGGGGCAATACTGGCGCCCTCTGTGTTTGAGTTTATGAGAGCTTTCCTGTGGTTGTCCCCTCGCCGACCTTGTGACGCTGTGCTGCTTCACCTGTGGTGTGCTTTCTCACATCTATAAACTGCAGTACAGCATGTGCTGATGTCACATTTTCATTTTCTTAATAAGGCCCATATTCTAATTATGCTCTGAGAGAATATTGCTATAGTCCTGCACAGCAATCTGCATAATATCAAATAAATGACAAACTATGTCACATAGTTCCTCGCACAATATTAGATTATGAGCTCAAAATGCTCCATATTTATGACTTATCTGATAAAGTAAACTTGCTTAGTAGCTCACCTGGTGAAGTGTTACACCTATGATGCAGTGCACTTCTCAAATGCTTTTTATCTCACGTTTGTTTTTGTTAACACTATTGGTTAGGTTTAGGGTCAGGTTTAGTATATGTTGTGCATGTTTTTGCCTTTTAGCTCCACTCACCATACATACAAAATACATTAAAAAAAACATAATTAAACGTTGCCAGATTTGTTTATCTGTTTCGTATAAAACTGAACACACTTTCAGTGCCACTCACTGGACATTTCTCTTTAAACATGGCAATATTCTGTAAAATGAATAGGCACGAATTTCCTATCAGCCAAAAAAGTAAGCCATGATGTTTTATTTTATGTTCGTAAAATGTTCATCATCTATACATTATTTGGAAAGGTGATTTCAGTCTTATCTATCTTATTCTGTTTTCTAATCCGTTTTTACAGGTTATTTGGGACAATCTGGTTAATACAATTCTTGTATAATCAGAATATGACCACAATATTCATTTGCATGTACTTATTTAGTGTGTCGGCATAGTTAGAATCAACAGCGTTGCTGACCACAAAAAGAAGCGTCAGTGTGAGTTTTCAGGTATGCACTCACAGAATCGAGGGCCGTGGAAACAGAACATGTCAGAGATGCATCTTTCCCCTCCACCTCACACTGAACTCCTGGCTCACTGGTTGACCTGATGTTATCAGTCGCTTTCACACTCGGTGCCGCTTCTGGTTGTAATTACACCGTGTAATGGAGCATCCTGTCAGCGTGTCTCAAACGCCACTGGGCTCTTATCTCGCTAGCTAAGCATCTGCCAGGGCTCACGAGAGAGATCTGCCAGGACAGTTGCACAGAAAGAGGGAGCCAGACAACTGTAAGTCTGCATGTTTACTGTTTGGCAGGTGCAAGATCAAAATTGTTAAAATTAAATCACAAGGATAGGTTTTATGTAGCATCCAAATAAACCACAATGCTAGGGCATTCTGGGCAATTGGTACAATGTTTGCTACTGCTAAGGAGTTCTGGGTGTCTTAGGATCAAGTTAAAAGAGCCTGTCTGATATCCTAGTATTTTTTCCGATAAGGTTAGGTTTTTATCTTCTGCCAAGTAAACATCATAAGTCTGGGTTTCTTAGAAAAGTTAAAGCCACCCTTTCTCAACAAATTGCATGATTTTAGGTATCATTGTTCTCATGTTTGAAGCACCAATGGGAAGAGATAACTTTAACATGTGCTCAGTCATTAACCCTATGTATGGTTCTGTTTCCAGCTAAGTTGGTTTTCTGTGATCCGATCACAAGTAGACAAATTAAGTCTAGATTATTAGGTCTATAGTTATTAGGTCTAGAATATTTTGTGATCGAAACCCCAAAAACGCATATGGAAGTAGTCAGTAGTGGAAACGTTCATCCATCCTGACTATATCCCGTTGTTTTGAGTACTCCTTTTTTTATTGTCCTCTTTCGAAACTGTATTGCAAATTTTATTTTTTTATTTTTGTATCTTAATATGAGATGGGATTTGGGTTTATGATCAATAGTAGAGACAGTTGCCTTAACATAAAGCACTATAAAGTGGATTGCAATATTTATAGCTGACTTGGTGGCTTTATGAGTATATTTAATAACAGGATCAAGAATGCAGTTGTTACAGTAAGTTTAGTATTTCCCAGTTCAGACCACTGAAATCCATTACAATATTTTGTGATCTATTTTCTATGACTCTTCGGTTTCCTGTTGGCTCCTAATCAACCAACTGAAATCAACACCTCATCATTCGTGAAAAAGAAAAGAAAGAATGCAGATGCTGCTGCTTTTAAAGTGCATATGTGGCTCGCCGTTAGACTGTTGCTGGTGAACAAAGGCAAATATGAATATATCGCAGTGGCATTTTCACAAATATTGTATAAAAAAACTGATCCCTTTATAAAACGTACTCATACAAGTGGAGTAGCGCTTATGTTTGTGATCATAACCAAATGTGTCTGTTTGCATTTATGAATACATACATTTTTGGACACACCGTTGTATGTCCACAATGTCATGGCAGTCTTTTTGTTCGACTCTCATGTCAGCTGTCTTTCGGAAAGAGCTGTTAATCATGGCACCGTCAAGGCAGGTTTTACAGTCACTCATGCAATCATCTCCTCAACTCCTCTGCTGAACGAGCTCTTGTGAAACACAGCGCTTCCCTGTTTAATTTGAGGTCGCGTGAGATGATTTCAGGCACATGGACAATTCCAGTGAACTCTTTGATGGGAGCAGTGGGTTCACCCACAGTTCAGGGTAATTCTGGGTGCAGAGACAACTCCTATTCAAGCCTTTATTTTGATCAGCTACCAATTAGCTTTGACACTGAGGTGCAGTCATTGCCGCTTGACTGGCTCGACTTGGGTCAGCGAAATGCCTCTCTTTGAAAGGTAAAACACAAAGCAATTGCAGATAACTGCTGATTCTGAGATTTGTATTTTTTTTACATACTGGTAAAAAATATATATGTAGCCTAAATGCACTGTAAGTCACTTTGGATAAAAGCATCTGCTAAATACATAAATGTAAAATGTCTGAGAAGATAACCTGATTAAGAAGTCTCAGGTTATTTACGGCATCATTCTTTGATGAAAATCGAATTAAACATTACTGAGAACATTCAAGTTGGATACATAACACAGACATAACCACACCAAAACAAAATAATTATGCTGTTAATAAAAAACCCAAATAACTACATCTGAATTCAAACTTATGAATATTATTCATTTATAGAATATTATTCTGTCACTAATGTATGCATGGTATGGAAAGTAAATGTGTACAGCAAACCTTGAAAGTCAAGTTTTTAACTTTATACTTGTTGCCTTTCAGTTTTCTCTACATCACATCTTTATAATTGAAATACAGCATGTCAAATAAAATAAAATAAAAACTTGCAAAATCAATAATTCCAACTTGGCAGCTTATGTATCATTGAGAAGCTTCCACTCATGAATTACAACTTTGCACAGTCATTCTTTTGTTCCGAACTCATAATTATGATATTTTTGTCTCCACCTAAAGGGCACATTTGTCTGCTGAGCTATAAATGGAGAATTTCTGAATTAAAAAGAAATAAACAAATGTGTACATTTTGTTGTAGCTCGTTGCATATTTTTTGCCATAATTTGGACAATTATTTGGGTAATTTTGATGTTTTTCATAGTATTTTCTTAAAAAAAAAACACCTTCATTCATAGCTACACTTTCAACAAGACTAAAACATATATATCTTTATAAGAAGTGCCATGGGATTTTTAGTGATCTTTTTACAGTATAATGTCCCCATCACTAGGGCCCACACGGTGAGCGCCCCCTGCTGGCCTCACTAGCACCTCTTCCAGAAGCAACCTAGTTTTCTCAGGAGGTCTCCCATCCAGGTACTGACCAGGCTCAGCCCTGCTTAGCTTCAGTGAGCAACCAGTCTTGGGCTACAGGGTGATATGGCTGCAGACTCGTAATAAAGGTATGGGTGAACCAGATCTGCTAAGTGGCCATGTTTGTGTAGTTTCTGGAACTTGACAGAAAGTGAAAGCTCCAGAGGACGGCTGTTATCGTATGATGGCTGATCTAGCACAGAGCAGGACTGTTCTAGTGCCCACTGTTATAAACCCCTAAACTCTCTCTCTCTAATTGACTAGTGTATAAATAAAACTTCATAAGTGTGAGAGGGTCACATGCAGTGTGTGTGGTCAAAACGCATTCCTGGTGAATCTTGGCTGAACCCAGATCTGCTTTTCACGGATCCAGCCGCAGTAAAACAGAGCTTCTCTGCTGGTGACAGATGGAGAGGGGATGGAGGACTCGGCAACAGCTCAAGGTGAACCGGAGGGCAGACCGTTGAAAAACCCAGCACCCACAGAGAGATGCTTGGATGGTACACCTCGGATTCTCTTGCGGCGACAGTGTGGTGTTAGGATGAGACCTAGTGCTCCTGTCCTTTAGCCCCCTCTCTTTCTTTCTCTCTCCCATAAAGGAGATGAGACAGTCCTTTGATGGTGACAATGAAAGATAGCCGATGCTAAGGAAAACACTCGGCTATGATTGATCATTTGATGCATGGCCTCAACAAAAGTGAAAATGGATGATAAATGCACCAGCAAGAACATGGGGGTAGGAGGACACGTGAAAAAAAAGAAAACGATAATAGAAGTATTGAAGCAGTTGGTTTGTAAAAGCATCTCAAACTGTTGCTGGACAGACGTGTGCCAGCCAGAAAGGATTATTAAACATGCACAAAATGCATGTGCCGACAATAGAAGAAATTACAAAATGTAATACACAACAGGCCACAAGCTTATCTGAAGACATTTTCATTTAGAAAACCGTCTTGAATGTACAACCGCTTCCTTATGACACTAAATAATGACAAATCAGATTTTCATAACAAACATTGCAAGTCGTTATAATAAAATTCATGATTTTGAGAATAAATTAAATTGTTTAAATACATAATATGTTTTATATAAATACAAATGGATCTTATATACAGTATATTGTCAACTTTTGTTTATTTATACATTAAATTAATTTATAGTAATGGAATATTTCAAAGTATATTTCTAGAGCTGAAAATCGTGTGTATTCCAGTAATTGCAATTCTATGTACTGTTTGTTTATATATTTGCATAAATATGATGAAATATTTTATGCACTTTATATAGTTAAATAATATATTTATATATAAAAATGTCATATATATATATATATATATATATATATATATATATATATATATATATATATATATATATATATATATATATATATATATATATATATATATATATATATATATATATATATATATATATATATATATATATATATAGTAGAATATAAATTCACATCTATGTGATCTATCTATAACACTTACTACATATAAATTCACATGGATGTATTGCACGGTCTAAGAAAATATTTAAACCAATATTAGATTTTTATATATGTCTATATGTCATCATACTCAAACCTGCATGACATGTTTCCTGTGTTTAAAGACACATTTCAAATTAACAAATAGACCATGTGAATTGTAATGTAGTTACAGGAAATGAATGCATGTGTAATGAGTCCATTTCACTTGAGATCAGGTAACGTCAGATATGACGACCAAAACTTTCTGGTCCATGATCCACTGTTTTATTCAGAGTTCAAAGAGGTGACAGTTTAGTGTAGAAAACAATAAAGTGGAAGTGACCTATGGGCTTTGGTCTCAATGAGAGCAATGCAATCACATACATATGTGAGCTGTCTGAAACGGCAGTGGACTGTAGTTAACCCCTGGCCACGACTCCTTTCACTCCTTGTTCTGACGAATCAGGGCCTATAAAGTTGAGTACGAAAGCCGATTTATAGAGGAGAGGTCTTTGATTGCACCACCTAAATAGTCCCTGAGGCTCCTGAAGATCTGAGGACGGTGTCTCACACCACGTTCAGAGCGCTATTACGACGTTGGTGAGCATCAGACTGCTTTGACACAGGCATAAAATGCAAATTAACTCACTGGGGTTCAAAGAAACGGGGACCTGTCCTGATAATATGTCTCTGCTTTTCACAAGCAGGAGAGGTGTCACACGACATAATACATCCCTAACTGAAAGTGTGAAATGCGGCTTCGCAGCTTGCTACTGTAGACCTAATGCCAGTCTCAAACAAGATAAGAGAGGGTCGGGTGGGAGGGGACAGACAGGATGACTAGACTCGGACCGTCACCTCTCTTTTTCCTTTGTGTCCTTCTGTCTCTTCTCTACCCCCAGCCCGGGTTCAACCTGAAGGGCCCCAGGACAATTCACATCTCCAGGTCTGACAGGAAACAAGGGCCGTGGTGCACAATGCAGATCCTGTAGACACTTTGACTCCAGCTTAATGACGCCACTTAGCAGGTACCTCTTCAGATGGCTCTGTGCCAAGTGCCATAAATGACTCTCTTTTCATACAGGTCCATTCTTCCGTTTAACCCGCTTTTCCAGCTATTTCTCTTTGTAAATTTAAACTCACATCATAACATGTAATACGACACGAGAAGACCTGATATGCATAGAAGCCTAGTATAAAATCTCATTGTATAAAAAAGTATAAAATCTCATTGACTTGAAGTGACATCATGAGACACATAACCAGAATGTTACTGAAACTTTTAAACTACACTCAGAAATTGGACCTTTATATGGTACAACAACCTGTCACACAGCCTGCAGTAGAATGCACTACAAATGTTTACAAATTTAGCTATTGAAGTTACCAATGGCCTGCTTATAAAGTGTTCAATACATGATGAAGCAATAGGGTGATACACTGGACTTGAGGAGTGCTAAATCACACTACGGCATGAGAGGATGAAGCATTGCTCTTTAATAGGCAATAAATAAGAATTAGCATCAGTGGGGTTATGTTCAGGTCAGGAGGGGTCTGAGCAGGGCTGTGGAGTTCACTGATAGACTCTCTGGCCCTGACTGGATTCCCAGCTGTGAGCGCCAGTGGCCCTCATCTGTCCCTGTCTGTCTCAGCATGAGCTCTTATTAGTGTTCCCAACCACACTTACCACACTCCTGCTACCTCCAACATCTACACCGGCCAGACTGCGGGGTTCAGAGCTTCTCCTTCAGCCTCGACATAGTAAACAGGTGACATCTGCTCATCAAAATGTCAATCCTAGGATTTCATGTCCTGAAACTCACTGTGCATCCTGTCAGCTAGGAAGAAAATACCAATTGCTATCATTGCTGCTGATTATTTTTAAATGTGGAACACTAACATTTATTCAATCTTATGAGGTTTTAAAAATGTCAATTAAATTCAAATTTAATATCGTAAAAGGAATACAATTTACATAAACCAGAATGTAATAAAAAAAAAGTAAGGAATAAACATTTAAAGCTGAATTAATTGCAGAAAATATTTGAGTGCACACTACAGTTTTAGAGTTGGTAAATATTTTTAAATGTTTTTTAAAATGTCTTATGCTCACCAAAGATGCAGTTATTTGATCAAAAATAATATATTTAAATTTTAAATACTTGTTTTACATTTTAATATATTTTTAAATGTAATTTATTCCTGTGATGGCAAAGCAGATTTTTTAGCTTCATTACTTCAGTCATCAGTCACATGCAACTTCTGAAAACATTCTGATGCTGATTTGTTATCAATGTTGAAAATAGTCACGCTGCTTAATAAGAATCATGTTTTTCAAAATCAGCATTTATTTGGAATAGAAGTCTATTATAAAATTCTAAATGTCTTTATTGTCACGTTCGATCAGGTAATGCATCCTTGTTGAATAACTTAATTCATTTATAAATAAAAAAATAAAAAAAAATCGCTGACCAAATTGCTGACCCCAAAAATTTGAACAGTATTGAATGAAACAATCTCTGTGAATATTATTAATTTTAAGGCGAAAAAATCCAGTCATAAATAACAACAGTAATCTATCGCAGTTTTTACATCTATGGATCTTTCAGATTGATTTTAATGTCTTTATGTTTGGGCTCCCATGAGACCCCAGAATCTGTTAAAACGTTCCACAAAAATAACCATAACCAATTTCACAGATATTATTGAAGCATTAACCCTCTCAATGCACTTTTCGTATTTTTGAAGTATAACCCATATCTGTTCATTCTCAATCTGACCACAGCAAAATCAGGACTATAGTAAAAGTCATGACGTTTCTTTAAAGTGAAGCCTTTTAGAACATGAGTGGGGGTTAAAAGTCTGGTTCAATCTGCTGACACATGTTCTCCAGGCAGTGATAGTGTAAAGAACGACTCGGCACTGAACTTTCCTGAATCAAAGACAGGACTGAAATTGAGGGCCAAAGGCAGCTCTTGACAGATGGGCCGAATGAAGGATTAGGTGGCCAAGGAGCCAAGTACAGCTATCCACCATTACAGTTTCCCACAACTGATAAGTTACACTTCCAAAGCCGCTCCAAAAAGAGTTCACTCGCTCCCGGCGCTTCAAACCTTCAGCGTACAAGTAATGACTCATCGGTTTTGATCATTAAGTGAGAAGATGGTGTTAGAAACCATTCAAGCCTTCCCAGTACATCCAAAACAGTGTGTTCTTTTTGCAATGACAGATGTCGAAAATAAATGCCGCTGCTTGCTCGGTCTGGCATGGGAATGAACCCGAAGAGTATTGGAGGCGAAGATCATGGCAGGTTGGACGAGGGTGAAATGTTGCAAAGAGTTCCTCTCGTGAGGGAGGTAATGGGAGATACAGAGGTAACTCTTTCAGCATATGTGTGTGTTTGTGTGTGCACAAATGTCACAGACATACCACTCTATATCTCCTCTGCCCTCCCAATGAACTGGGCAAGTCTTCCTCACTTGCTTTCAGAGTCCATAGCAGCTGTTCATAGACCGTCCTTTTGATGGGAACAGCAAATTAATCATTTTGCGGGAAGCTCCACTCCTATCTGTTTCCACATACCAAAACAACTTAACATACCTCTACCTGTGACATTGTGCTCTTTACAGGATTAGCAAACTCATTAAAGGCCAGACCCATCAGTGAACTTTGAGAAATATCCTCAGAAAGTAACCTCAGAAAACAAAAGAATCAAATATCTAAAGGCACTCTAAAGTCAGAACATTCAGTTCCTTATAATGGTATCAGTTTATTCAAATTATATTATGAATACTTATTTTTGATTGCTCGGTCATCATAGCATTTATATTTTAGTGTTTCCACCTTATTCTTCCCGTGCAAACAGATTTTCCCATTTACTGCACGTTGTTATTCTTCTCGTTATTTCCCTGTAGCAGCTAATGAACCGAAGTCTTACCCATAGGCTTACTTCCGCATTGAAGAATAAAGTGGATAACTGACTGTGGTTACAGGCAATGGATTTCCTGTTATGTTATCTATACTTTCCTTCTCACAAAATAAAATGATTTAAACTCAAATCTGTATTTTACGGACCCCTGCACCTGGCATGCAGGAAAAAATAGGAGGCTAAATTGTGTGCACGATTTACTATTTTGTTCCCTATATTTATAAATTGTGCACACAATTTATAATTTGAGAGAACAAATCAGTAAACTGTGTGCACGATTTAGCAAATCGAGGAAACAACCAAATTGAGGGAACAACATAGTAATCGTGTGCACATTTTACTACATCGAGGGACCGAATTAGTAAATTGCGTGCACTATTTATGTATTTTTTTCTTGCATGTCATGTGTGCGGCTCCGTAGTATTTCACAGCCACATCTTTTTCTATTTTTTTACCAGTGTAGATAAGCAGGACAATATAAAAAAGGTAACACTTTACGAGGTCTCGTTAGTTAATGCATTATTTAAAATGAACTAACAATAAGCAATTCATTTATAACAGTATTTATGAATCTTTGTTAATGTTAGTTAATAAAAAAATATAGCTGTTCATAGTTCAGTTAGCTCTTACAGATACTTTTTTGTTTTAAAAATGTATTAATAATGTATGAAGTTAATGTATGAAATTAACATTAACAAATGTTTCAGATTTCTTTTTCATTGGAAGTTCAAGTTAATAAAATAAGCCTTATTTTAAAATGCTACTAACAAAACTTTACAGTTTTCCTTCGTAGGTTTAAATGCCAGTGCATTGCAGTGAGTTTGGATATTACAATGGAATTATTGAGGAAGAAGCTAACTTTTCAGCTGCTTGTGTGTTAGCAGGTAAAGGGTTAAAAGTCAGCAAGGGTTTATGTACAGGCCAAATGAATGAGGACGGGGTAGGGGAGGACATGACAAAATGAAGAGGAGAAAACCACCAGCATCAGGTGTTTTACTTTACACTAAATGAGAGCTTCATGAGCTCTCTTTCATTTCTCAGGTAAGGAGAGGAATGTGATTAAACAGAGAAAGGTTTGAATGAGGAGCCACTGAAGTTCTCTCCTCTCCGAAGGCCTCTAACCCTCTAAGGTCTACTCATGGCGAATAAGATATTTTCATGTATTCATTCACAACTATATAACAAGGGAGAGGTTTCCACATCTTATCTGGATGAAGTTCAGCCCTGTTACGGCTCCTGTGACCGCGGAGCAACCCTGTTTCACTTCTGAAGTTTGCAGGGTAATAAAACACTACGAGATAAAACAACATTATGGTTGTTTTAAATGTCCTACTATTTGTTTGGTCGCCGATTGCACAGAATGTACTGAAATGTACTATTTATTTATTTTTCAGAGAAGTAAGCAAATAGGCATTTGTATGTATTACTTTCACAATAATTAAATCGCTGTTCTCCACAGAAATCTACGTTTCTCGAGAGAGAGAGCGTGGGTGAAAATACCTCGACTGCAGAACAACTTGAGCCCTGACAAAGTTCATGGCTAGACTGAACTTTTGAACTTTCAGTGGTATGTGGCTTTGTGCTGGTGTCCAAATCAAATATTTAGACATGTAGCAATAAGATGCAGTAGTGGATTTGGTCTCAGGTCTCACAATGATCTCACAGGTTATCAGCCTTTGATTTGCCACTGAATGTCAAGTGCATTGGGCTAAACATCTACAAAACTCAAACAACCCTAAAGATTTATTGCTGTTATTCAACAGAGCTGAGCTCAGGCATATAAACCTTTACTTTGATCCCCAAAACCCAATTAGTGAGCCATTAATTAGATTAGAGTACATTGTTATTGTGGTATTATTTTAAATGATAATTAAGTAATTTTCCAGTCAAATACTCTTTTTATTTTAGATTTTGTGTTTGTTTGGTACAAATCTTTAAACAGTTAAAGAATTCTTTTCAGGGTTGGTTGAGCGACTGAGATATATTTTAAAGAGAAACACAAGTACACAATGTTTAAACAATGAATGAATTAATTAAACTAATTGTTTATTTTTTTAAGCATTTATTTATTATCATAGTATTATTACTTCACAATTAGTTAACAATAGAAATATGTATTATATTATTTATTAATTATCTTTAGTTAAAAATCTATATAGTAAATGTCATCTCAGATCCATTATTAACAGACAACTTTTGATTTCTAATAATGTATTAGTAAATGTTGAAAGTAACATTAAGTATGATTAATAAATGCTTTGAAAATATGTTAACTGATGCAGTTAACTAACAGTAACAAATGGAGCTATTGTAAAACGTTACCAACAAATGTATCAAATTCAGGCTGAATCATTTTAGTGAATCAGTTCAATTAGACTGTTCGTTTCATTTAACAAGATTCACTGATTCATTTGAATCCCTTCATTGCTGTTATGTGTCTTTAATTGAATACTGAGGTTAATCACTGCTATTTTTAACAGTTCTATAAGTTAGGCTGCTAACTAATTTTATTTCATTTATTTAGTGCACATGCATTGGTTTATGTGTAATGCATCTGTAATTTAAATCAATTCTGTACTGATTGCAAATTGGCATCCGAAAGTTATGGCCTGAAATACTGTCCCTTAAATACACTTAGCTTCCTTTTCTTTACTTAGTAACTACTTCTCTGAAAGCTATCGTATACTACTTCAAATTATGAGCTTGTGTCTTGGGAAGTTGCAATTTCAAACTAGCTTCCCCAACTGGAAGTTAAGCCAAAACCACCTAATGGTTACAGTCATGCAGCTTCACCTGAAAGCCACAAGTAAAAGCAATAAATCATCTTCACTTTCAATAAGCTCCAGATATTTAGCTGCCTATTGGAATGAGGTCTTCTTTCCAGGAGATTTAGGGAATTTGTTTTCACTTGCTAGCATTGATAGTGATATTCTGAAGACTAAATGGTGCATGCTTACTGTTTACGCTGCTGGTCGAGTCAGAAACCTGAGCAGCGGCTACTTGACCAGAGTAAAGCTGCCTCCTGAACTGTGTCGGGTGTGGAGGTATTCACGCTCAAACAGAGAAATCATTCATCATTAGCTTTGAGCACAGCTACTCACTTTGACAAAAGCTCATACATAGAATCTCATCAAAGAGAAAGTTTTTCATCTCTTTTTATGACTATATTTGATCAAAACTAAGTTTGGATATTTTCTGCAAAAGATGTGAATGGGGTTTACCTGGGTATAACTTGTCACCATGGTGCCAGGGTGGGATATTGTTGCTATGCAGTTGCTAGGGTGCTCTGGGTGGTTGCTTACCATCCCAAGTTAAAGGAATAGTTCACCCAAAAATATAAATCTGATGATAATCTAGTCTCCCATAGGACATCAAAATATTTAAAGAAATTTGCTCACCATCGGATCCTCTGCAGTGAATGGGTGCCGTCAGAATGAGAGTCCAAACAGCTGATAAAAACATCACAATAATCCACAAGTAATCCACACCACTCCAGTCCATTACTTACCATCTTGTGAAGTGAAAAGCAGCATGTTTGTAAGAAACAAATCCACCAATACGTTTTTATCTTCAAACTATTGCTCATCTACATTATGGAGGGCCCGAGGGTGAAAACATTTTCAGCAAATTATCATTTTATGGTGAATTATTCCTTTAAAACAGCCAGTCCCAGTCTGCACAACCTTCTGATTTCTACATGTTTATTCAAATATATTTTGCTGATGCTTTTATATATTAGAAGAAATTTTCAGTACATTCAAGCTGCACTTTTTTGCTGCTACACACTGAAGGGTTTCCCGTTTTTTATTGTGACTGTCACCTTTGGCTTACTCAGTTGGGGTTTTAATTAATTTGATATTAATATTCAGTAATATTATTGTTTTAACTGCACTGACACTATTGAGTGAGAACTAAATGAAGTTGGACAGTTATTGAACTGAACTGAAACAGCACTGAACTAAACTGAGCTGAATATTATGATATTATCGTCTTCTGAGGAGCTGCACTACAGATGAAATTGAATTTGTTTCATGATTCATGAATCTTTTCTGTTTATTACTGTCAATCTTTGAAACAATCTGTATTGTATAGAACAATATATAAATTAATGTGACTTAACTAAAGTTGAATATTTATTGTTAGAAGTTATGAGCAAAAGTAAAATTGGTGCGTGTTACAGTTTTTTACACCATAAAAAATGACAAAACTGTCTATCTAAAAATGAGTGTGTAAAGGTTTTCTGATTTTTTTTTAATTATACATGCAGGAGGTCACATACTTCTTTTACTTGGCCTTCACATGCTAGTTCAAGTGTTTTTTTTTTACATTAATAGTACTAAAACAGAGCTTCCAGCTCACAAGAAACGGATAAATTAATGTCTCTGTGAGGTCATGACTTTTTTGTAAACAACTGAACTTTTCCTGACCCTGGGGACCTGTGAAAAACCCCCTCTTGATTATAAATAATAGCAATGGGCTGCTAATAGTTAATCCGATTGAAAGCTGGAAAAGTCTGATATGAGTCGGCAGGAGGGCAAGAGGGCAGCAGACGTGTAAATGCTTTTAGAAGCCTTCTCATTGACCCTCGTGGTAATGAAAAAGCCATTTTCACTTCAGTGTTGGAGAACCATATCAGTCAGCTCAGTTCAGACATCTTTAACACTTCCCCTGTGGAGTAAGTTTAGCTGAAATTAAATGTTGTTAAATGAACCAATGACCTATAAAACAATTTATGTAACAAAGTCACATTTATTTATAGAGTGCTTTATCCAATACAGATTGTTTTAAAGCAGCTTCATTAAAAATAGTGCAGTTAAATCAATAATATTAATACTTTTTGATCCCTATTACTTTTCTAAGTGATCAAATGTTCAATATTTGCCTGGTGGATGATAAAACAGGTGAACAAATCACTTTGAAATGGGGACTCGTATGGAGGACTAAACCTGCAGAAATAAAAAATAAATTAATTAATATAGAGATTAAAAAAACACATGTAATAAAAGGAAAATAAAAAAATAAATGATGTGATTAAAAACAAAAATAATTAATTTATTTATTTTCCTTTTTTTTTTTTTTTTACATTTATTTAATTATCTGTATATTTATTTATTTATTTTTAATTTCTGCAGGTTTGGTCCTCCATATCCATAGACTTGAGCCATTTTGGTATATATCAGAAACCAGCAAACCAAAAATGCTTTAGAAACCATCTAAAACATCCTAGCTATCAATCACATAGCAACACTAAAAACCATTCTGAACACCTTAGCAACTACAACACCACAGTACTGTGACTTTTGTACAGGCATCGCTTACATTTTGTGCAGAAAATGTAAAAAAGGACACTGAAAATGCTTCTTTTGTCCTCTTCCCTTACGCTAAACAACAAGCAGTTCAGTGTCTGAGGGAAAACACCCTGCAATTACACTGATTTACACTGTGTTCAGTTAGTGAATAAAACAGGCCTCTTTCATTTGCTTGCTATAAATTCTGTATATACTCACAAATTTAGAGAAAAAATGGCTCTGGGAATAAAACGTTTTGTTGTCGCCCCTAGATGTCAAACAATAGACCGGACAGACGTTCTTTACAAGGTGATAGGAGGAAAAGTTCAGCTGCATCTCTCCCAAGGCCTGGACCTGCAGTGATAGGGTGGCTGAACATAAAGGTGTCAGCCTTGCGGCGGGACACATGTAAATCAGCAGCAGAGAAAAGCAGAGAAATGGCCGAGAGAGGCATCTGCCAGCATCTCACCGCCTTCTCTGTCTCTAATGCCATGTCACACAAGGACAAGTCCCTTCCACATGACCCCTGTGCGCTGGGAGACGCGCCCCCATGGGGGGTAATACATTTGTGCAAAGCTGCAACAGCTTAGGTGGGACGTCTATGGGGGTTGTAGAACAACCATACAGCAGTGTAATGAGCTTTTGAGACAGGCTAGGACAACTGTCTGCAAAGATTTCTTTACAAAACATTATAACTCAAAACAACCAGAGAAACACAGTACCAGTAATTATTCAATTCAATTCAATTCAATTCAATTAATTAAATTAAATAAAAAAAGAGACATACATTTCTGCATATAAATATCAGAAGTCACTCTTTTTCTCCCAATAATATCAGTAAAATTCTATTTAAATGTTTGGTTTTATGATCAAAGCTCTTAATGTGTAGTGTTTAAAACGTATAAAGCAATGCAATAAAATGATGATTGAGAGATGGACAAATAAACATTCCTCAAAAGCCTAATCATATTTACCACTTTGATACTATTTTTTCTAAAAAATAATGTAATCAAATAAACCGAAGATGCTTCAGTCCGGTAAATGTACATTTTGAAATTTTATTTATGAAATAGTTATGTTAACTTAATAAAAACCAGTAAAGGTTTACTAAAGTAAACGACTGGAAGCTGGACATTTATGCGGTTTTAGTTTTAAGTTTGTGTACAACAGGTTTTTTTTTTTTGCAAACGTTTTAGTCATGTTGCATATCAAACATTATGTGGTGGACTTTATAGGGTTAATGTCAGGGCTCCAGGTACTTTGCATTTCATTATGCTTTAGTTGTTAAAGAGATCTCAGTGTTGCTGTTTGCCTGAAAGACCTTTTCAGATAACATACTGATACTTTTTTTTTAACACGAGAAAGGATCAGGGCATTGTCCAGAATGTGCTTATCTTAATTTGCATTTACATGTGCTTTGCATGTAAATCTCATGCTATTATTAGCACCAACTTATTGCCAGTAATGAAAAACCTCTCGAGATTTAAAAACTTGTTTTATTAAATAAAACCCATACAATAAAGAGAAAGTTAAATAAGTTGCATACAGTACAAAAGCTATATACACACACATATAACACAACTACATTATAAATATACATCACAGACACTTTGTAGAATTGGAGTGATCCGTGAAAAAGTAGTGCCCTCGTTTTTGCTTTCTTGTATAGACCTATATACACATCTTGTATATAAACAAAATATAAAATCCATTACATCACAGCTCATCTAAAAAACGAACATATGTACAAAGCTCATGTTAGTTCAGGATTCATTGCTGATATAACTACTGAACTTGGTAGGCAGATTGTCCACTGGGTAAACGGTTGGGCCCGTTTTCATTGTCGGGGGTCCATTCAAAAGAATCCAGTTGCACTGCTGTGTTAGCTCAACTAAAAAGATCTTTAGTAACACTTTGGCAAATTCTTTGCCCACACACATCCTGGAACCGCCTCCGAAGGGGATGTAGTTAAACCTGGAGCCGTCCTCCAGGCCTTTGCTCATGAACCTCTCTGGCTGGAACTCATCTTTGTTAGGAAACACCTCAGCAACGTCATGTGTGTCGCAAATGCTGTAGATGACGTTCCATCCTTTCGGTATCTGGTAACCCTGAAATGAAATAAAAGAACATTTAGTGTTTTTGTGTGAAATAATTTAGAATTGGTCTATATTATTAACGATCAAGCCGTAAAGTTGAACTTACATTCAGTTCAAAGGTTTTGAGCGCCACTCTGAAGCCTCCAGGTACAGGAGGGTTGATTCTGAGAGTTTCTTTAATCACACATCCAGTGTACTTCAGTTGTTCCAACAGCTTTATACTTAAGGTCTTTCCAGGTGAATAGATGCCCATTTCAACCTGTGAATAAAAATGTGCATATTAACGCACACATTGATTTAGATGTGCCATTGAATTGAGAAGAACTCAAAGTTAAATGCTTTGGAGCATACCTTCTCCTGAATCTCCTCTCTAACTTTATGTACCACTTCTGAATTCAGACCCAAGAACATCACCAGTGAGGTTGCAGTGCTGGCGGTAGTCTCATGACCTCCAAATAGAAGCTCAGTAGCTGCTTCTTTCATTGCCTGAGGGGGAGACAAACACTTTATTAATAAAGTTCGCTGACTGGATGTCACTTACTTATGGGAATAAAACAATATCCGAGAAGTCTAATGAGAATTAGTTACCTGCAAACTAAAGGGCTCTTCACTTCTCCTGCTGTTCTCAATCAACAGCTGAAGAGCATCTTTGTGTTTTTGCTCATTTTCATTGTCGTCATCTTGAATTTTCTTCCTGATGTTCTCCTCGATTTTGGAATGAATTAAATTGCGTGCTCTCAGACCCTGCCAAACAAAAATACAGGTTATTATTTTCCGAAGTTTAATTCACATACCGAAAATGCATCATTCTAGAATAACTTACCCTGTACAAGCCACTGAAGGGAACGTCAATAGGCAGCGAGAACAAGTTTTTGATCATTTCCTCAAAAGCTTCGACCAGTTCCTGCTCATCGCTCTTGATTTGCTCTGGATCGAAACCAAGCAGGATTCTCATGGCTATACGAAACATGAGTCGTTTCATCTCTGGGTAAACCAGCACACATGCATCTCTTCGCAGCCAGTCTTGAATGGCACTCTTCACCTCCTCCTGGATAACTGGGATGTAGTGCTCAAGAGCATCTCTTGAGAATGCTCTCATAATGGCCTAAACAAAACATTAAAAAAACAGTGCATCTTTTTAAACATGTTTTCCTTTCAATGCAAAAACTGAAGATAAGGTTTACAGTCCTAACGCTGTAAAATGAGAAGATGCTTGTGGGAGAATGAGAAAGTTCCTGCAACTCCGAACACTAATCTATTGTTTAATCAAGAAACATCTCAAGTGCTTGAAATCCTCTGGTATGTTATGCTTTATAGGAGGAACCGCTGACATTCTTCAAAGGTCTTGTATAAGTTCCTCAGAGAACATTGTAATGTAGTAAAATTAAGTTATTTTGTATATTACTTCAAATATTAATGTAGTTTAATATACAAAACCCCTAAAGTACTTATTCGCATCCTTTACCTTTTTCTTGTTTTTGTGTTGAGTGCCATGAACATTGGAGAGCGTGTCAGAGCCCAGGATAGTTCTCACTGATGCTGGCCACTGGACAGAAACCAGCTTGTGTTCGCCCAACAGAATCTGCCTCACGTTATCAGCCCCCATCACCCTGACAGTCGGGTTACCAAAGAGGTGCGTCTTGTAGATGCATCCGTATTTCTGGCGCTTCATCCGGAGGAACTTCCTTCTCTGTGTGTAAGGACAACGCGTTATTGGCACAAAGATTCCAAACGCACATTTTACTCCACATGTATCCGATAATAACTCAAAACATTAGTATGTATCGCATTTAAGTAATTCAGCTGAACTTGTGCATATGGCAATAAAAGCGCACGCGTACCTGGAGGATCAGCTGGAGCGTTTCTCCAATGAAGGGTAAGCCCATGGTCCCTGGCGGCAGAGGACTTCCACAGTTCGGATCGACCCGGCGAATCAATAACATCTCCCACAACTTAACCGCGGCGAGAAAGAGCAAAACGGGCAGCACGATAGTGCAGAGAAAAGTGACTATGAGCGTGTACAGCCCCATGCTGAAGCGCGCAAAGATCGCAAAAGAGCTTCTGGAGAGGAGACGCGTCTTTACGCGCAGACTGAAAGCGTCCTCGCTTGTGCGTCCTTATATATCCATCGCGCGCAGGTCTCCTCCGGTTACCTTCCTCAGATAAATTAGTTCACACGAAGTTCATCTTTAATTGTGGTGTCATCTCGCCCCGCCCACAGGGCAGAAGCTGCTCCAAACTCTGAACCATTTGTTACAGGCGCATTTTAATACCACCTCCTGTAGAAAGCAGACAATCCTGAGATTTCACTTTGAAAAGGTGTTAATTCCCCGAGCACAAAAGGAAGCATCCGAGGCTCTTTTGTTACCAATATTCCCGTCATTTACACTCATTACTCTGGGCTTGTGTGGAATCAGAAATGCCGTGGAGGATTTAATTGAGGAGCTTAAACTGTGGCGCTCTACTTTTTTACATTTTAAATCCCTTAAATGTTCCTCTTTTGTCCTTCTTTGGCATGGGGGTCCTTTAAAGGCCATTACACAGGTTTAGAAAGCTTATCTACAAATGTACAGTTATATATATATATATATATATATATATGTATGTATGTGTGTGTGTGTGTGTGTGTGTGTGTGTGTGTGTGTGTGTGTGTGTGTGTGTGTGTGTGTGTGTGTGAGTGTGTGTTTGTGTGACTATATGGAAAAAAAAAAAAAATGTAATATTATTTCTTTATTATTTAGTAATATTTTTAACTTACATTGTGTTCTCTGTAGATTGTGTGTTTCTATCAATATAGACCTGTACAGATTATTTGCTATAAAAAAATACATTTGGGTCATTATTAGAACTTATCATGAACTTAATTTCCTGTAAAGTTGCTTTGCAATGATTTGTATCGTAAAAAGCGCTATACAAATAAAATTATATTAAATTGAACTGAATCTGATTATAATATCAATATACATTACAATAGTGAAAATATGTGAACACTGTGCAATATGTCTGTGTATATCACATATATCACATATTTAAGTGATTAAAATAAAGTGATTCTATGTGTTGTCAGTGCTGTGTTGGTGAATCTGATCTCATATTAGACTTTAACCTGGAACCAAGCCATAGCTGTTATGCCCTGTTTTCATGTGGAGCAGAGTGTGCAGTAATATCATAAATATGATTATTGTCTCGCTGCAGGTTCAAACTCGGGTCAGCTTAAAAAGTGACGGAGCAGAGCAAGGTTACCAGTACATGAAGAGCAAACACCCACAGTCTGAATTACTGTTTTTACGACAGCCATAACGTGGAAAAAACAACCTGGGAAGTCAGTAAGTTAAAGAGACAGGATGGCTCCAAATTTTCCCTCTCTTAATTCTTTGATGTGTGTTTGCCCTGCATCTCACCTTTCGTCCTGCGTGATGGGATGAGGAAAACTCATGCATGACATATCTATGTTTGAGGGGATTTTAGGCATGTGTCTATGTAAGCAACACGTTCACATGTTAACCCATTACACAACCATTGATATATTTATTCTTCAACATGACCTGACCGTGCAAAATGCCCTAAGTGAATCTTCAAACTTGGCCTTATTTGTGAATCTGTGCAATTATGAGACTTGTTTTCCTCCTAAGAGTCATAGCAGTTTGTGAAATGCCTAATAAACTCTTTCAACCTGAGCCAAGAGCAATGCAACCTGAAGTTCAAGGATAGGTCACAGAAGGTTTTTTTTTTTTTTATATAGCTCTCAAATAGTGTTTTATTATTGGTATGTTTTGTTTTGTTTTTCTTTTTTTTATATCCTTTATGTAAACTGTGATACTATCCAGTGTGGTGGTGTACTTTAACCCATTTAATCCACTGGCAATATTTGTGACCAAACCTTTCTGTTGAGTTTGAGTCATTTATATATTTTAGAAATAACTGTTAACTGTAAACAAAATTGATTTTACATCAACATATAAAGCTGTTTAATTCCATCTGCCATCTGAAAAATGTGATACAAGCTATGTCATAGATCCATGAATTAAATCATAAAACATACCAATATACCAATATATTTGTGACCCTGGACCACAAAACCAGTCTTAAGTCACTGGGGTATATTTGTAGCAATAGCCAAAAATACAGTGTATGGGTCAAAATAATTGATTTTTCTTTTATGCCAAAAATCTGGAGCATGTTTCCTACTGTAAATGTATTAATTTTTGATTAGTAATATTCCTAAGGAAGGAAGGATCCATGGACATGTACATGGCATGCAACCAACAATATATATATATATGTTGGTTGCATGCCATGTACATGTACATGGATCCAAAAAATATGTGATGATTTGGCTGGTTTGGGAATACTTTGGGATTCAAATGAATAGTCCTGACAATAAAACTGAATTGAATCTTAAGTGCCTATTCTATTCATTAACATTTCAGTCTAAATATTCTTTGCACTGATTATTATTTTCCCAACAAAATTGAGCTAAATCATGCAGTAAGAGTTTCCATTACTAAAACTAGCACTCCAAAGGGAGTTGCCCGAACGCAATGCATCCATGCTGTTCGCCATTTATTTCTTAATTCCATGTTTATTTAGCGATTTTGTAGAGTAATATTCTGAGTCATCACTGACCATACACGGCACGTATGAGCTGTAATACCCAGCGCTGAGTGTGTGTTGCTCTCAGTGCTCGTTCCCGGGCGCTGGTGACCCGCTGGTGACCCTGCAGCGCGGACCCTGACATCTCTGTGAACTCTGAGCGCACAGCTCGCCAAGTTCACTGTCCATCAAATAACGAGATTCACAGCCTGAGCAGCAGTAATTATCCACACTGCCATGTCTTCTGCGCTGTCCATCACAGAAATCAAATCAAGGGCATCATTAAAGCAACTTACAGTAATGTTCTAACTGGGTCGAGAGATAAACAGCCTTTCACTGCTGCGCGCGAGAGAGAGTTTTAATTGGAGCCTTGGATGTAGACCGTCACTTTTATTACACTTTCATCACAGAGTTCTTCCTATGATTAGATATACAGCTTTAAAATTGTCGTGGAAAGTAGACTGCGAGCTAGAATGACTTCAAGAAGGGTTCGACTTTTTAAAATAATTTTGTCAGGACGCAAAATGCGGATACGTTTCGCGCAACCCAAATTGTCTTTTGTTGGGCACAGTTAAACGAAAACCATATGAGAGGTTTAAAAACACTTTTAGTGATAAACATTTCAATGTTTAATAAAGAGAACAATTGCGAAGTTTATAGGTACAGAAGCGCGCGAACAGCGTATGGTTACCCTCTCAGAAGAACGTGACTCGTTCGCAAGCCTCTATTTAGTGCGCCCTTAATTGTAATCTAACTTTTTATGTTTGGAAATGTATATATAATTATACGGAAAAGGACTTGAGGAACCAAGCCTTAATTAGGGGCGTCAGATCCCCCCCATCCCAACATAATTCGCACCCATGATGAAAAGAAATCGTTTTCGATTACCATTTTTAAAAATATCTCTGGGGAAATCACTTTATATAGCCTGTGATCATATAAAATTATCCATTGTCAGCTATTTCAGAATATATACAGATGATAACCCGCGCATCTTTCCCGTGGATGACGTGTACGCAGCCCTGCTCTGCTGATGTTGTTGTTAACTCGCATAAAATGACTCACATTAGTGACACGTGGCACAACTATAGGTAGTGAATTTGTCTTTGATTTATGAGTTTACATGACATATAGACCCGCGAACGCAGTTTGAACCGTGAGCACCGCGGGAGGGGGTCACGAGAGCACAGCCAAACAGTTCACTGAAGGGTCAGACTGAAGACTGACTGTAAGCTACAGAAACTTGAGCCTCATGAGCCTTGTTCTGCTTTTTATTTGCTTTAAAAAATACTGCTGCTATTAAAGGCTCTTTCCTTGCCAAACTAAACAAAACGATTAGATAGCTGAATATATAAAACTGTGTCACTAATGGATGAAAATAACTTATATTCCATTTCTGAAGTAGCTTTTGGATGCTTAAAAAAAATATAATAATAATTAAATAATAATAAAAATTATATATATATATATATATATATATATATATATATATATATATATGTGTGTGTGTGTGTGTGTGTGTGTGTGTGTATGTTAGTGGAAACTATATTTATAAGGCAGTTCTGTTGAATGATTATATCTAGGCACTGTAACGCCTATAATGCCTACAAACTCCAAATGCTAAAAAAAAAAAAAAAATCAACATAAGCTTAGCATGTTAATAATAAGTTAATTCTGTATGAAAGCATTTATATTTATCGATTTAATCATTTAAGATACACAAAAAGAGTAGCCAATGTAACAATAAAGCTGCATTTTATTTGAATATTACAATAATTTTTCAAAATTATTTATATAGAGTATTCAAGTTATATGTCTCTAAGTGCACTCTGGTTAACTCTTGGTGTGAAGAACATTTAAAAAATCTAAAGAATCTTGGTTTACTACTAAAGAGAAATTGAATGGAAAGTTTCCATGGATGTTAAAGGTTCTTCATGGAACCACAGATGCCAATAAAGAACCTTTAGATTTAGTTTTGCGTGAATATAGCTCCCAAAACCTGTGTGACTGAAAGCATTGGATCAGGATTGGTTCAGCCTGAGAATCTTAAATCTAAGAATCTTATGATTAAGATTTTTTTTTAAATTAGTGTAATGTCTTACTTTGTGTTTCTTCTTGTGAAGGTCCCCCGAGGAGTTGACCATTGAGTTTGGCCCCTTAATTTATCTCAAGTTGTCTGATATAACATTCAAAAAGGCACATTAATAGGTGAAAAAAAACTTGCAAAGTAGATACCAAAAATAAATAAAAATGGATTTTCTTAAGCAATCTTTAAAATCTGATCTGTATGTACAGTATTTAAGATATTACAAGCAAAAAAACAATGAATCAAATGTATTTTTGTGGTGATATTTTATTAAAGCACACAAATAAAAATGGGTGGACTTTGGAAACGACTGTAGTCACTTGGGTTTGTGTAACTCCAGGTAATGCCAGTTACTGATTTTTGAAGACTGTGATTCTGTTTGCCTTGTTGAAATGTTGAATGTCATGGTGCCTATTAATATTAACACACATTCCATAATGCTTAACAGATCATTAGTTAACGTACAATCAAATACCTGTAATGTATTGAACCATTGATAAACATATCTGAATGTTAAGGAACTACTGATTTGTTAAGCAAGTCTTTAAGTTATGAGTGCTATTTTAAAGTGAAACCAATATTAGTGTTGTTACAGCCATCAACAGGAAACTGAAATATGAAAACAGATGACAAATGCTTTATCTTTACATTCAATGTTTTCCCCCATTTTAATAAAATATTATGGTATATACAGTGGTACTTTAAATATATAAGCAGCATACAGTTGCTTGTTAAAAGGCAAACTTAAATAATTCTCAGTGCAAAATGCCTGGTCAAAATACATTTTAAGAAACAAAATAAAGAATTAATCTAGAATTTTGTAGCTGGAGTCTGTAGCAGGGCCAATTATTGCTTATTTATTTTCACCTAAAAATGAGATTCTAAAGCGTCTGAACCCAAAGCTTACATTTCACCATGAGAAAATAAAAATGAAATATAATTCTGTGGTGCATTTGTACATTATTCAGTGAAATGCAGCTGACCATTTGAGATTCTTTTCAATAGAGAAGTGCTGTTTGTCCACAGAAGTCTGCCAACGTCAAAGAAAAAAACGACGCATTCTCATGCAAATGTTTAGCATTTATAAGTTCAACTTCAACTCAAGGCAGACCGATGGGAAGCATGAATCCATAGCAGTGTTAAATATATGTAAAATTATTTACAATAAAATCTTCATCCATGTTACACTAGGGAGAATTTCATACAGGTTGCAATATGACCATCAGCATCAGCAGTCACATCCACACCTCCGCTCTCTCAAGTGTAGTGTTAGGAGTCATTGCACTTTCACAACGTACAAAACATAATTCTCAACCTTTAAAAATACATTACAAAAAATTACTGCATAACTTTTTATGCTCACATTTTTTTTACTCTTCATGTTTGCCATATATTTACATTATTAACCTACAGTGCTGAATATTTTGGCAGAACACATGGAGGATGCAGTCAAAATATACCACAGTACTTTAGTTACCTTACAGCAAGTAATTGGATTTTGAAAAAAGGGGGCCAAAGCAAGAAGTTTAACATAGTTTGTAAGTTACATTTTCAAACGCAGCCCAGTGTTTGGATGACTCTAGGAATGCTGGGACATTCCATTCACCAGACTTCTGAGCTGCTTCACCACCGTCTCAATCAGTTTCTGCTTGTCACGGTCGTTCTTCCTGAACTGGGAGAAGATGTTGTTCTTTTTACTTGTGTCTTTCATCCTGGAAAAGCAAAATGAGGACATAATATTACAGGCAAATAAATGTATGTCAGACAGATTCACAGTCCAGAAAATAGCTATTATTATTATCGTTTTCAACATTTTAGAATAATAAATTAGGCATAAAGTCAATACAATTATTTACTGACCAAAATATTAAACAAATCTAAATAGTTTTATAAACACTTTGTACAGACTGCAGGGTTATTTAACAATCATTTAAAAACTAATAATGTTTTTTAAATATTTTTTCCATTTTCATTTGTTTTAGCAATATTGCTCTGTGTTTAATAATTTTTATTAGTTTTTTATGTCTATATAATTTCCATCAAGTTTAAGTTTATTTAGTTTTAGTTACTTCTGTATTTCAACTTTAAATGGAAAACAGAAATGCTGCTTTGGATGCATTACCTGAAATAAAATTTTAATTAATGTTTAACTAATATGTTTAACTAATATTTTTACACACACACACACACACACACACACACACACACACACACACACACACACACACACACACACACACACACACATATATATATATATATATATATACATACACACGCACACATATATACATACATATATATATACATACAGTCGTGGCCAAAAGTTTTGAGAATTACATAAATATTAGTTTTCAAAAAGTTTGCTGCTAAACTGCTTTTAGATCTTTGTTTCAGTTGTTTCTGTGATGTACTGAAATATAATTACAAGCAATTCATACGTTTCAAAGGCTTTTATCGACAATTACACGACATTTATGCAAAGAGTCAGTATTTGCAGTGTTGGCCCTTCTTTTTCAGGACCTCTGCAATTCGACTGGGCATGCTCTCAATCAACTTCTGGGCCAAATCCTGACTGATAGCAACCCATTCTTTCATAATCACTTATTGGAGTTTGTCAGAATTAGTGGGTTTTTGTTTGTCCACCCGCCTCTTGAGGATTGACCACAAGTTCTCAATGGGATTAAGATCTGGGGAGTTTCCAGGCCATGGACCCAAAATTTCAACATTCTGGTCCCCGAGCCACTTAGTTATCACTTTTGCCTTATGGCACGGTGCTCCATCGTGCTGGAAAACGCATTGTTCTTCACCAAAATGTTGTTGGATTGTTGGAAGAAGTTGCTGTTGGAGGGTGTTTTGGTACCATTCTTTATTCATGGCTGTGTTTTTGGGCAGAATTGTGAGTGAGCCCACTCCCTTGGATGAGAAGCAACCCCACACATGAATGGTGTCAGGATGCTTTACTGTTGGCATGACAAAGGACTGATGGTAGCGCTCACATTTTCTTCTCCGGACAACCCTTTTTCCAGATGCCCCAAACAATCGGAAAGGGGCTTCAGCGGAGAATATGACTTTGCCCCAGTCCTCAGCAGTCCATTCACTATACTTTCTGCAGAAGATCAATCTGTCCCTGATGTTTTTTTGGAGAGAAGTGGCTTCTTTGCTGCCCTTCTTGACACCAGGCCATCTTCCAAAAGTCTTGGCCTCACTGTGCATACAGATGCGCTCACACCTGTCTGCTGCCATTCCTGAGCAAGCTCTGCACTGGTGGCACTCCGATCCCGCAGCTGAATCCTCTTTAGGAGACCATCCTGGCACTTGCTGGACTTTCTTGGACGACCCTGAAGCCTTCTTTACAAGAACTGAACCTCTTTCCTTGAAGTTCTTGATGATCCTATAAATTGTTGATTTAGGTGCAATCTTAGTAGCCACAATATCCTTGCCTATGAAGCCATTTTTATGCAACGCAATGATGGCTGCATGCGTTTCTTTGCAGGTCACCATGGTTAACAATGGAAGAACAATGATTTCAAGCATCACCCTCTTTTTAACATGTCAAGTCTGCCATTCTAACCCAATCAGCCTGACATAATGATCTCCAGCCTTGTGCTCGTCAACATTCTCACCTGAGTTAACAAGACGATTACTGAAATGATCTCAGCAGGTCCTTTAATGACAGCAATGAAATGCAGTGGAAAGGTTTTTTTGGGATTAAGGTAATTTTCATGGCAAAGAAGGACTATGCAATTCATCTGATCACTCTTCATAACATTCTGGAGTATATGCAAATTGCTATTATAAAAACTTAAGCAGCAATTTTTCCAATTTCCAATATTTATGTAATTCTCAAAACTTTTGGCCACGACTGTATATATATACATATATATATATATATAATTTGAAATTGCAGTGTAAATGCATATTTTTTATGATTTCATGATATCAGATGCTGATTCTAAACAAACTTTAATATGAATATCAAACAGACATTTTTCAGTGCAGTATGCATGCTTAATAAATGATGATGAAATAAATGATATTTCACATGTATGTAAGATTCTATTCATGCAGCATATCACAATACTAGGGAAAAAGAGAAATCCATGTTGGATCTACATACCCTCTGTTGACTCTGGCATTGGTAAGTAAGAAAAAAAAAAGAGGATGAAGATTATTTATCAGGTTTAAAGGACAAAGCAGAGCTCCGCTGATCAAATCACTCTAACGTTTGTTCACTGATGTTTGAGGTTCTGTTCTGAAACTAGTGAGCCTCCAGCTGCCTTCTAAGGCAACATCATAACCATCATATTCATAACAGTCACTGTTGTAAAGCACTCTAGGAAGCTTAAATGATTTCAGCAGAGTTTGATATTAGCATTGAGCTGAAGGAAAGAGTAAAGACAATACATACTTCTCCAAAAGTGCCAGCGCAGTGGAGGGGTTCACCCGCAGGTACTTTGAGGTGGGCTGTCCATAGTCTGCCAGGTACGTGGACCAGTCCCACACCATGAATAGATCTAGAAGCTGAAACACAGGAAAAAGATGGTGCACAAAATCAATGTCGAAAAAAAAAAGAACATCAACCATAGTTTCAAAACCAGAACTTTATAAAGTTTAAATCAAATTCTTAACTTTCACCAGAACCAATAGTACAGGTAGTAATACAAATCTGAAGAATAAAATGAGTATTTTGCATTTGTTTTCATTAAGCATACACTTTTATGCAAAGTGCATAAGTGTAATGCAAAGTGTATTGTATTTTATACAAATAAAAATATATATAATAATAATAATTAAATAATAAACAGCAAATGTTAATAAGCAGCAAGACTTCTTGACCAAAGAATTTCCAATGAATGTATAAAATTATAGATTTCCAAAGATTATTAAATATATTTTCGCAGAGAATGCATACATAATTCAAGCCAATGAAATATAGCAGAGCTGAGAATAAAGTGGAGAGAGAAAAAAAATCTATATTTTATTTATTCTCATTTCTTTTCCAGGCCACAAAAGTTAAATATACTTATATTTATTTATTTTTTCAAAGTTTGTTAGTTGCCGTAGCAACATTTCTCATTTTAATTGAGTTAAATTTGAAACTAAAATAACTAAAACGCTAATGAAAATTAAAACAATATTTTTGTAGTTATATAGTTTTTATATTTTAAAATGACTACACACACAACAAAATTACTTAAACTTTAAACAAAATTAATGTATACTATCAGTTAATATATACTATAGTATTAATAAATACTATCTGGGAGTTTCCAGGATATATATATAATTTATTTAAGTCCACACACACACACACACACACACACACACACACACAGTCATGCCCAAAAATATGGACACCTTTGGTAAATATGATCAAAGAAGGCTATGAAAATTAATCTGCATTGTTAATCCTTTTGATCTTTTATTTAAAAAATGCAAAAAATTCAAAACTTTCATTGAATAATAAGAATTTAAAATGGGGGGAAATATCATTATGAAATAAATGTTTTTCTCTAATACACATTGGCCACAATTAAGGACACCCTTTTATTGAATAATTTTTTTTACCTCCATTTGCCAGTTTAACAGCTCTAAGGGTGTACTCACACTAGCCAGTTTGAACCGTGCCCGAGTGCGTTTGACCACCAAAGCGCGGTTCGTTTGACTAGTGTGAGTGCTCCGAACCGTGCCCGGGCGCGGCTCGATTAGCCGGCCCTGGCCCGCTTGGAAGAGGTGGGCCAGAGCACGGTTCAGTTGGACTCGGGCGCGGTTCGCATGCAGTGTGAGCGCTAACCGTGCTGGAGCACGGAACAGGACGCGTGGCGTCACGGTTTTGCGACGCTCCAAAAGTGCAGCTGCAAAGTCCTTGCTGCACTTCAGCTGGTACCTTGCAAACCTCCTCATACGAGCAGCACGATTACGTGAAAATTTTCGCGCCACTAAGGCGACACATCTGTTTAACAACAGGCTGTGAGAGGGCTGTGGACCAAACAACACAAAATTATCCACAAAGAAAACAGAGCGATGGACTCCATTGTGTTCAGAGAGCGCCGCTCTTCCTGTTTATCCCGAAACCGTCACGCACCATAATGACGTAAGCGTGCTCCGGCACGAATGCTGAAACCCTCCTATGTGAGTGCAGGCCAGAGGGGGAGTGGGGAGGGGGGACAATCGTACTCGGGCCCGGTTCATGGCAACCGTGCCTAGTGTAAGTACACAGTAAATGTTCTCCTATAATGCCTGATGAGGTTAGAGAACACCTCAGAAGAGATCAGAGAACATTCCTTCATCCAGAATCACTCCAGACCCTTTAGATTCCCAGCTCCATGTTGGTGCTTCTTCTCTTCAGTTCACTCCTCTTATTTTCTATAGGGTTCAGGTCAGGGAACTGGAATGGCCATAGCAGAAGCTTGGTTTTGTGCTCAGTGACCCATTTTTGTAGTTTGAGGTTTGTATTTGGATTATTGTACGGTTGGAAGATCCAAACATGGCCCATTATAAGATTTCTAACCGAGTCAGTCACTTTTTGATTTTTTATCTGTTGGTATTTGATAGAATCGATGATGCCATGTATCTAAACAAGATGTCCTGGACCTCCAGCAGAAATATAGTCCCACAACATCAGAAATACAGCAGTACATTTCATTTTACACATGGGGTAGTTTATATCTCTGTGTTCACCAAACCCATCTTGAGTGTTTAGTGCTACAAAGCTCATTTTTTAGTTTCATCTGACCACAGAAGCCAGTCCCATTTGAAGTTCCAGTCGTGTCTGATAAATTAATATGCTGGAGTTTGTTTTTGAATGAGCTAGGAGATTTTTTATTGAAACCCTCCTAAACAACATGTGGTGATGTAGGTGCTGTTTGACAATTTTTTTTAAAGGTTTTCTAAACCCGTGACTCAACTATCTTTCTGCAATTCTCCAGCTGTGGTCCTTGGAGAGTCTTTAGCCACTCAAACTCTCCTCACCATGCATTAGAATGATATAGACACAGGTCCTCTTCCAGGCAGATTCGTAACATTTTCTGTTGATTGGAAATTCTCAATTATTTCCCTGATGGTGGAAATGGGAATTTTCACTGTTGTAGCTCTTTTCTTATAGCCACTTCACTACTTTGTAGAGCTCAATTATCTTTTATCCACAAATCAATTATCCACATCAGAAATATATTCTTTGGTTTTTCTCATTGTGATGGATGATTAGGGGAATTTGGGCTTTGTTTTCCCTCCTCTTTATATTTCTGAGAAACAGGAAGCCAGAGCTGGATAATTTCACGTTTATAATCATGCTGGAGTGCTCAAAATTGTGAATATGAATGGGAATTTACTTCAGAGTTATTTTACTCATAAGAATTTTTAGGGGTGTCTTTAATAAAAAACATTTATTTCATAATGATACCCCCCCCCCCCCCCATTTTAAATTATTATCCAATGAAAGGTTAGATTTTTGTGAATTTTTTTAATAAAAGATAAAAAAGGATTAACAATGCAGATTCATTTTCACAGCCTTCTTTGATCATATTTACCAAAGGTGTCCATATTTTTGGGCATGACTAGTATATATATACACAGTACAGACCAAAAGTTTGGACACACCTTCTCATTCAAAGAGTTTTCTTTCTTTTCATGACTATGAAAATTGTAGAGTCACACTGAAGGCATCAAGGGCTATTTGACCAAGAAGGAGAGTGATGGGGTGCTGCGCCAGATGACCTGGCCTCCACAGTCACCGGACCTGAACCCAATCGAGATGGTTTAGGGGTGAGCTGGACCGCAGACAGAAGGCAAAAGGGCCAACAAGTGCTAAGCATCTCTCGGGGAACTCCTTCAAGACTGTTGGAAGACCATTTCAGGTGACTACCTCTTGAAGCTCATCAAGAGAATGCCAAGAGTGTGCAAAGCAGTAATCAAAGCAAAAGGTGGCTACTTTGAAGAACCTAGAATATGACATATTTTCAGTTGTTTCACACTTTTTTGTTATGTATATAATTCCATATATAATTCCACATGTGTTAATTCATAGTTTTGATGCCTTCAGTGTGAATCTACAATTTTCATAGTCATGAACATAAAGAAAACTCTTTGAATGAGAAGGTGTGTCCAAACTTTTGATCTGTACTGTGTGTGTGTGTGTGTGTGTGTGTGTGTGTGTGTGTATGTATGTATGTATGTATGTATGTATGTATGTATGTATGTATGTATGTATGTATGTATGTATATATATATATATATATATATATATATATATATATATATATATATATATATATATATATATATATATATATATATATATATATATATATATATATCCTGGAAACTCCCAGATATTTTTAATAACTAACTAACTAACTAACTATTCATCATAACTAACTAACTAACTTTTCATTTTCATAATTCATTATTCATTAAGTTGCCCAAAGAGAAGTGTGTTAGGTCATACACTAATGGTGGGGGTTAGTACTAGGGCACTTGTTGGGGATCAGGGAGCACTTTAAATGCAAAAGGAAGAGAAATCCCTCCGTGACCTCCAGATAACCCACAGAGGAGCTAATCCTGGCTCCGCGGTGCTCTGGTCAGTGGACTCCCTGCCACTTGGCAACTCTGATTCAAAGAAAAACTCTGGACACATTGAACTTAATTTGCTGGAGAAGGGCCAGATCACTCACCTCTATGTATGCAAATCAATATCAATCAATGGGGGACAATTCCTTGATGGCTCGTTCATTATGGAGGGCCTGGAGAGGAGGGTTCAGGGGGCTAATAGCACTTTACACCTACTATGTGTTCCATATTGAGGAGGTCTGTTTTTCAGACCATTATTTAGTTCTGTTTGCTGCTCCTGCTGGGATGTGACAATATTGCTGCTAAACAAAACAAGACCCTGCGGAGCACCAGGGGCAACAAGACTGTGCCCGTAAATGTCAATAATTACAGACCTTGGGCTGGGCGATACAGCTTAATCAATTATCCAAAATAGATTTAACAGTCATTTAAGGTATACATGATATAAGTTCATGCATTCCCTGCATACCCAAATAAAGACTAGTTTGGACTGTTATGAATTAGTTTAAATGGTAAATGATAAACAATTGGACCCAAAAGTCCCAGACCAGACTTAAAATCTAGGATATAAAATCTAATTTGAAGATGAAAAAAGTTGTAGAATTTCAAAAATAACTAGATAAATATTTAAAAGAATCAAATAACATTACAAAAAAAATATATTAAAGCAATATCTAAGATACTTATAAATCATGCTTTTTTTAATTCACTAATCAGACATTATAAGATTATTTGTGTGCTCTTAATTATGATTATTAGAATCCAAGTAAAGTGCATTTCTCCCACAGGACAGCTCCAGTCTAAAAGCCCTGATATACTTCAAACAAAGTTTGTTTAAATTCTTCATTTAGGGGCAAAAAGAAGTTCGAAAAGGCTGAGCGATGGTATACTGTTTACGAACATTCCAACACCCCCGCGCTGCTGGAGGCGGGGTAAACATGTGTTGCGACGCTTGCACGAATACCCTAAACAAAACAATGATGAAATGAATCTAGGTGTGAGACGGGATATTCTAGACAAAAGAATAATGATTAGCAGCAGTTTAGAGTCAAGTATCATGTTTGCAATACAAAAGCACCATTTATTTCCATAATCAGCCCTTTATGGGAAGTGTGAATGACTCATAGTTTGAAAACTTTAGCATGACGTGGAAAAAAAATATTGGAGTCACTTTGTTACTTTATTTTATTAGTGTTCATTTATTTGATTAAACTGGATAAATTGTAACACCTTTTTATATTTTATATGGTGTCATGATTTACTTTTGATGAAAACAAAGGTTTATTATTGTACATTCATTTGCCATTGCATTTATTGTACCCTATAAATTCGCTTATTGAAAGAACAACGGCAGCATGGTGTAACATTTATTTGAAACACATATATTTGGTACTTGCTACCTTATATATTTACTCTTTCCTTTCTCGGATGTTTATGTCGCTTTTTGCATAACTCTGGGTCGTCGACACCAAGCTCAGTTGCAATTTCTTTCTAGGAATCAAATGCTTTCTCTGAATCTTTAAAGGCTCTTTGCGAGTTATCATACAGGTGCGGATATATTTGTGCAGCCATTCAACACCGTGTATTCAGGAGATGTTGTTCTATGCTCGGACCTCCGTAGAATTTGAAACAAACCGAAATTTTTTTTTAAAAACATTGCACGGCAAAGAAGGTAGGGTTTCAGAACACACCCACTGATTGCGCAACTGAAATGGACCAATAGAACCTCAAAGGTGTTTAGGAGCCAAAACAAACTCCTCCAGAAAGTTCGCTTTGGTGAGCTGTTTCGAACTGCTGAAACAAACTCAAAACGAACTTCGTTTCGGCCTGTTTTTGTTCAAAATGACGTCATATCGGTTTGTTCTTCAATTTCGTTTGAAGTATATCAGGGCCTTAAGTGCAGACCTTTTAGAGATCTCACCGCTACAGACTCACAAGCCCAACAAGACATAAAAAGTTAACAGTGAGTCATAAAGTAAAAAAGTCCACCTCTGAATGTTTTAGTTGAAGATGAGTTGAAGGGGAGATATATAACTATCCATAGCAATGAGCATTTATTCAGAGCTGCATTTTGTCTAGTACAAAACAATGAATGATTTTAAATTTCATGATGACAGCATTACTCTTGACATTCTCAATACACTCTAATATATACAATAATACACCCTGTATATATATATATATATATATATATATATATATATATATATATATATATATATATATATATATCCTACTATTCAAAAGTTTGGGATCGGTAATTTTTTTTTTTTCTTTCAGCAAGGAGGCATTAAATTGATGAAAAAAAAGTGACAAAAAAGAAATGTAAAATGTTAGAAAAGATTTCTAGTTCAAATAAATGCTGTTCTTTTGAATTTCCTACTCAAAGAATCTCATAAAATGTACAACAGTGTCATTGTTTGAACAAAAACATTAAGCATAACAGCTGTTTCTTGAGCACCAAATCAGCATATTAGAATGATTTATCAAAGAAAAACAGTAATCGCTGCTGAAAATTCCGCTTTTAAATCAAAGGAATAATTTAAATTTTACAATATGTAAAAACTGAATTTTTAAACAGATTTTTTAACTGTAATAATATGTCAAAACATTAGTTTTTTCCTATATTTTTTATTAAATAAATGCAGACTTGGTGAGCATAAGAGACTAATTTCAAAAACATTTTAAAAATTATAAGACCCATAAGTTTTGAATAGTAGTGTTAAAGATAAAGCAGTCATGTAGCTCAAACCATACAGTATGTAAGTAAAAGTAAAAATGAAAGAAAGAACTGAATACCTAAATTAATGCTATACAAGAAATAAGGGCATTTTTGATTATTGCCTATGTTTGCGACTTTTTTGTGTTTTAATTGCTAATAGTTGCAAAAAATTACTACTGGAAAAGCTGTACTACCATGAACAACTGATCTATTGTCACACTACTGAAAAAAGGAGTCAGGTTAGCAGCATCGCTACTTTTAGATAATTACTTGCAATGCTGCTGAAAGTGAAGAACACAGGAAAACTTGCAATGTTCAGAAATGTGCCTTCAGACATTTAAGTTTCTCTTAAGTGATGTGAACAAGTGCATTTTTAGCAGTATTAGTACAAGCCTCTGCAGCCCTGCACAGCGTCACCTCACAGACAACATGAACTTAAAACATTTAAAACACAACGGAGTAAACAGGAGCCTCTCCATTAGCCACTGCGTGATTGGCAGGGAGACTGTGACCTCTCTATTGGGTGTTGCTATATGCTCCAAAAAAGAAAAGAAAAAAAGAAAAAAAGTTGTAGCCCGGCATCTACTCCAGGTAGGACTGCGATAAGAGCTCTGCGCTGTAATGCATGATGGGAAGGTTATCTATACAGGGGGTTGGGGTGAATAGGTAAATTCTGATGACCAGCACTCCGCTCTCCTTATCTCTGACCTTGTCTGAGCTCGCTCTGTCTGAATTGGAGCCAGAGCTCACTGAGAGCACCTGAGAGAAGCTGTCACCAAATCCTCCAAGAAACCAGGCGAGGATCAAAGCGGCGTATCACTAATGGTAATCGAGAGGTCTTGGCGAGCATCGCAGTCGTGACAAGGTGAAAGACACCACCCTGACTGGTACGTGGCATGCAGATAAAGCAAGAGCAGTGTGTTTCTTCATTAACAATAAACAGGGTTTGAAATTGCACCTAAAAATAAAATTGTGTCTTCATTCACTCACCCTCATGACATTCCAAACTCTATCACTTCCGTGGAATACTGAAGATGAACCCATTTCACAGACTGTGATGATGCAAGTCCACATTTACTAGTATTTTTTATTTTTTTTATGTAACACACTTAAAACATATTTTGATTCAAGACAGCTGCATGAGTGTTTTTATACAACGGCTGACAGGAGTAACTACATTTGACGACTTTCTCTTTTCTGACAACTGTAATCAATCTCTTAAAATGTTTTAGCTCTTTTGGAGAAGTCATAGAAATGCTTTTATGGATTTTTCCTTTTGTTACCGAAGCAAATGGGAATGCAAAAATTATTTTTGTTGTAGTGTCTGTTTACTCTTTATAATGAATGTAAATAAGGATTCATTCATGTATTTTATATAAATTGTGTACTGTATTTCAAGACTTTTGAAGACATACAATAAATAGCATTATGTGAGGAAGAGACTTAAAGAGGTAGTTGACCAAAAAATGAAAATTACCCCATGATTTACTCACCCTCAAGCCATCCTAGGTGTAAATGACTTTCTTCTTTCAGATGAATACAATCACAGTGGTAAAAAAAAAAAAACTTTCCACAGCCATGCCAGTCACACACCCAGTTTAAGAGCAGATTTTACTTCTTGTAATTAGGAGTGATTGTCCTTCTGATTTGAAAAAATTTAGGAGCACCTTCTGACTGATGAAAAATGTGCCTTCCTAATAGGAGCTGATATTTGACTTAAATTTATTTACAGGGGCATTTTCTTTTAACCTTTGGAATGGCATTTTTTTCTAATTTTATTAAATGTATGCAGTGTTTTTTTCCAGGACTAGGGATTTTTTTCCAGCTGTGGAGGCAGGACTATTTCATGCTATTTTAGAAATATTTTATTTTCAGTGCATGTGATTCTTCTCACCCAAGAATCACATTCACTCAGAAATGAATTTATTTTAACTGAAAAATTAAATTGTAAATAATAAAATAAGAACAAATGAATTAATGACAATAAATAGCACAAAAAAAAGCATTAAGATACAAATTAAATTAAAAGTACTTAATTTTGTTTTTTAGTTAGGTCTAACTATAATCCATTCAATCTATCCCCAAAATAACATTGGGTTGTCTTCACTGTATGATGAAATGCAGCAGAAGGTTTATTTAGACTGCTGTCTCTTTAAGACCTCATGCACAGATCTAATATACTGTTACACATGGCTCTATGCTTACCTTTCTTTTTACCTTTGGAATGGCATCACTTTCATCTGTCAAATTCAAAAATGTATGTTTGTAAGCTTTTACAATTAATATTTAAAACAATAAAAAAAGAAGTAGAACAAGACAAATAAATAAAATTAGTATTAATAAAACATTAATTTATACTACAGTGGTGGCAAAGAACACCACAAAAGTGGCTTGTAGGTACATTTTCTGACGTTTAATAAGGCTCAGAGGTGGCATGAGTGCAATTAAACTCACATTCATGTTGAGATTAATGTTTTAAATATAAAATTTTGAATACCTAAATATTAAATTATTTAAATAACTGAATTTATATGCCAAAAATGTTATTAAATCCACCAGCAGGTGGCGGCAAGTCACTGATCTTATCACTGAATCATTAATTCAATTGATTCATTTGAATGACTGATTCCTTCAGGAATGAAGCAAGTGACTTTATGGATGGGTAATCATGAATCACTGACTCACTAGATTCGTTCAAAAATGCAGTTTCATTCATGAATTAAACTCGGCTGTGTTTGCTTTTAGAGATGCGAAGCAGCTGAGCTAGTATATTCTGAACAATTTTCGTTGATTAAATAGAGCAAAATCAGGCAGTACTTGTTTATTGAACTGTTGTATTAAATCAATATCACATTTGCCATCTGCCTTAATAACTAAAAGCCGTCACTCTGCTTATAAACCGACTGTGAATGTTGTGAGCGGCGTACGTGAGAAGATGCAGCCGTGGAGGGACTTATCAAATTATGCTACCAACACTGTATTTATCCAGTAAGGGTAGGTTTAGGGATGGGGTCGGTGTACATGTTAATAAATCCCTGCAATCAGACTTATATATAAAAATTTCCTGACTCTTCTAAGCTTTATAATGGCAGTGAATGGTGTCTTTGAAGCATGAGATTTTGAAGGAAGTCATCCGCTGGAACTCCACTCTCTCGTAAATAAGCATATGATAGTTAGCGGAAGCTAGAGATTAGAGTTTCTAAAGGTTTAAATATGGATCTTTTTCTTATACGAACGCATTAATTGATTTAAGAAGGAATCTAATAACCCCCGGAGCCATGTGGAGCACTTTTTATGATGGATGGATGCACTTTATTGGGCTTCAAAATCTCGACCCCCATTCACTGCCATTATAACACTTGGACATTTATTTATATAACTCTAATTGTATTAAAAAGTGAGCAAATCATGGGATAATATTCATTTTTGGGAGAACTATCCCTTTAAATTGGAATCAAAATTTGGGTACCATGCAATCAAACATCCTTGAAAACTTGAAGTTAATGGCATTTAATCAAGACATAATGTTCTACTTTTATGGGTGAACTATCCAGTACTTGTATTAGATCAGCCAGGACATCTTGAAAAACACAGCTTGTGTTCTACACAAATAACGTCAGGACAAGAGGGTGAGTAAATGATGACAGAAATTCAATTTTTCTTCCTTCAACAGCATGCCGATTATTTTTAAGTAATACTGCAGCATGTGTGATTTGAAGACTTTCAGTTTTCTCCTGAACATAAAAAGAGGTATTTAGAAACCAAAGAGTATTATTAACTCCACACCCTAATAATACTTCCTTATATGAAATACCTTTATAGAAGAAACCTTGACATGACCTCGTTTTCACATTTTAAGCACCTCAGGCTCAGATTATAAGTTCAAACTTCAAGCAGCACAAAAAACAGGACCAGACGAAGAAGAAAATCCTGATAGCATAATGAACCCCATTGCGACTAAGTGATTTCCCCTCCTGAAGGGAAGCATCTTCAAGTTGGGATAATCCATTAGTGCCTGTTAATGCTGTATGTTCTCCACCCTTCCCCTCAGCTCCACTCACAGAGACTGTGGATCAAGAATAGTCATGTCTGCAGAGAGGTCTGTACCTGTCGGAGGTCAATGAAGGCCAACTGCAGTGTGTCCCCCTGGAATCCTGGCACGGGCTCTGAACTGGCAAACACTGGGAAAAACAGGAAAATACTATTAAAAGCAATTAGTTGAATTATTGTTAAAACTATTGAAGAATCTTTCCAAAGCATTTTTTGTTAACATTAACCATGTACCATGTTGCTTGAGAAAGCCAATATACAGATATACTCTTTATTATTACTTGACTCACTATTTTCCAAAACCAGATGATCAAAAACACCTATAACCAACTAACTAAATCACTCAGTTTCTCCTGGAGCTGCTGCTGTTAGTGTTTGCCACAGGAGAATTATCCATACAGGGATCTGGCACAGGTTTTATGCAGGAGGCCCTTCCTAACTACCCATCTATGGCTGTCCAAAACCAGATGATCAAAACTAAATATTAAACTATCTGATCTAGACCTACAGTTTTCAAAAATGAGATGATCCAGACTTACTCTGCATCTATGGGTTTCTAAGACCAGATGAGAATAACCAGGGGTTTCCAAACTTGGTCCTGGAGGGCCAGTGTTCTGCAGAGTTTAGCTCCAACCCTAATTAAACTAACCTGAACCAGCTAATCAGTCTCTAAGTAGGCATAATAGAAAATTCCAGTCAAGTGTATAGAGGCAAGGTATAGATAAACTCTGCAGGACACCAGCCCTCCAGCCCTCCAGAACTCATTACTCACTCTATGGTTTTCAATAAGCAGATGATGATTGATCCATCTATCGATTGATCACTCACTCACTCTATGGTTTCTAAAACCAGACAATCAAAAATAACTATGGTTTCCTAAAACTAGACGATCTTAATTCACGCAATGGTTTTATAAACCCAGATTATCAAAACTATTTATCTAACAAACTCAACTAACTAACCTATCTCTCCATCCATCCATCTCTCAGAGTGATTTGAGAGACAAAACTAGCTCAGCTATGCTGAAAATCTGTCAGTTATTCAGATTTGAGATTATTTTGTACAAATATCTGACTGTTGAATGCTGGATCAACCACAAGAATCAAGTATTCCAGAGAACTTTGTAATAAAGGGTAACAGTTTATGAGAACAGCATTTGTGCTGTTCAAACAGTGAATGTACTGTACTCGGTTACTAAACGTAACCTCGGTTCTCTCTAGAAGAGCGAACGAGCACTGCGTCTTAGCTAAGACGCTACGGGAAAAGTCTCTTTTTCACGAAATGCTGAAGCAAAAAATTATCCTTAATTTTGTATTTTTGTAAAGCACATTTGCAGCAGTACACAGCCATAGGCGAGACGGCTCGTTCGCTCATTGGCTTGTTCTGCGGCAACTGCACAGCCTATCGAGTGCGGGCTGATGCAACATCAGACCAATAAGGGTGCTTCGCGCCCTCCTTGCCACTTCCCGCCGAAATGGGTGTGGCACAACCTATAAAAGGAGCTCGAAAAGGCTGACTCACCTGATTTATTTCATCGCCGAAGCGAACCAGAGTGAATCGTGCGCACGGCAGAGAACGCAGTACTCGTTCGCTCTTCTAGAGAGAACCGAGGTTACGTTTAGTAACCGAGTACGTTCTCTTACGAGAGCTCTCTCGTACTGCGTCTTAGCTAAGACGCTACGGGAACCCAATGTAAAACGCTGTGCGCGCAGGGATCACACACCAATAAACCTGAAGCAACGCCCAGGATTTACAGTGCACAGTCACCTGAGGGACTCACAGAGAGTCCAGGACAGAAAAGGGAAAAAGCCCTCCGTCCTATATCTAGCAGCATCCGTAGATGCGGCAATATGACATCACACAGCCGAGGCAAGGCCTGACCAATGTGGCAATGCGGGTCTTACGCAATACTGCCCATATAACAGTCGGCAGCGCATAGCGCTCGTGAACTCAGAATTCCCCTCAGGGCCCTGATTCGACTATACCGACAACAGCCTTGCTTGCAAGGCAGGGACCTCCAGGCTATAGAACCTGATAAATGTAGACGGCGAGGCCCAACCTGCCGCCATACATATATCCTGCAAGGAGATCCCAGTAGACCACGCCCACGACGAGGCGACGCCTCTTGTGGAGTGTGCTCTGACGCCCAACGGGCACTGAAGGCCCCTGGAAGCGTAAGCTAACGCTATGGCGTCAACTATCCATCTGGATAGAGTCTGTCTCGAAACAGCCATTCCCTTGGAACGTCCACCGAACGAGACAAACAGCTGCTCCGTCTGCCGAAAAGCAGCAGAGCGAGACACATAAGCTCTTAAAACCCTGACAGGGCAAAGAAGACTTGAGTCTCCATCCTCCCCTGACACCGGCAGGGCAGACAGGGCAATAACCTGAGCCCGAAACGGTGTGTTGAGGGATTTCGGCACATAACTGTGCCCAATGACCCTTGAGTCATTGGGCCCAAACTCCAAGCACGACTGGCTCACCGAGAGCGCGTGCAAATCACCCACACGCTTCACAGAAGCGAGAGCCAACAAGAATACTGTCTTGAACGACAGATGCTGAAGGCTAACCGATTGGATAGGCTCAAAAGGGGGACCCTTCAAGGCCTCCAAAATTGCCGCGAGGTCCCACATAGGGACTGACGGAGGTCTGGGAGGATTCAGCCTCCTAGCTCCTCTGAGGAACCGGATGATTAGATCGTTCCTTCCTATTGACTGACCGGATGCCGTTTCAGAAAACGCCGCGATGGCCGCCACATAAACTTTGAGCGTGGATGGGGCTCTGCCCTTATCCAACAGCTCCTGTAGGAAGGAGAGGACCTCAGTCACCTCACAACTAAGGGGTGAATAGCCTCGAGCTGTGCACCAGCTGGAGAACACAGACCACTTCGAGGCATACAGACGTCGTGTCGACGGAGCTCTAGCCTGAGTGATGGTATTTAGCACTCCCACTGCGAGATCAGCGGGTAACCGTTGAGCGCCCACACATGGAGGGACCACAACTCCGGTTGAGGGTGACAAATCGAGCCCCTGGCCTGTGAGAGGAGGTCCCTCCTCAACGGTACCAACCACGGGGCGACATCTGCTAACTGCATCAAATCTGGGAACCATGGTTGGTTCTTCCAAAGAGGTGCTACAAGCAGTATTGAACATCTCGTTTCTCTCACCCGTTCTATCACCTGCGGAAGGAGGGAGACGGGAGGGAACGCATAAAGCGGGCAGCACGGCCATCTCCGTGACAGCGCGCTTTCGTTCTTGGAAAAGAACGCGGGGCAATGAGCGTTTTCGTGGGACGCAAAGAGGTCCACCTCCGCCATGCCAAATCTCTCCCACAACAGCCGGACTGTTTGCGGGTGTAGAGACCATTCGCCCGTAGGAACATTGCTTCTGGACAGCCTGTCTGGACCCAGATTCTGCAGTCCAGGCAAATGCACTGCTCTCAGCGAGCGCACGTTGCGCTGAGCCCAAACCAGGAGGCGTTCCGTCAGCCTGCACAGGTTTCGGGACCCGAGACCGCCCTGGCTATTTATGTAGGACACCACGGACATGTTGTCCGCACGGACTACGACGTGGTGATCCTTGATATGGGGACAAAAGCGCGTCAGCGCGTTCTCCACTGCCAGCATTTCCAGGCAGTTGATATGATGGAGCGTTTCCCGTTCTGACCATAGGCCAAAGGACGGTCTGCCTTCGAGCAGCGCTCCCTATCCCAAAGTGGAGGCGTCCGTCGACACCATTTTCACACTCGGGGAAGTCCCCAGGCTTACACCTGATCGGTACCAGCCGTTCGATGTCCAAGGTGCTAGAGCCGCAACACAGCTCTGATCGACCTTGAAATGCAGCCGGCCAGACGCCCACGCTCTGCGCGGCACCCGAGCCTTCAGCCAGAACTGCAGGGGGCGCATGCGGAGCAGGCCCAGCCGCAGAACCGGAGATGCTGAGGCCATGAGACCCAGCATCTTTTGACAGTGTTTGAGCGACACGGTCGCGCCGCAGCGGAAAGAACTCGCTGCACGCTGAATGCCCATCACGCGCTGTGGTGACAGCCGCGCCGTAATGGAACAAGAGTTCAGAACTATACCCAGAAACAGGATCATCTGACTGGGGTTCAGCGAACTCTTCGCCCAATTGACACTGAGGCCGAGCTTCTCGAGGTGATCGAGTAAAACGGCCCTGTGGTCCACGAGCTCTGCTCGTGATCGGGCCAGAACCAGCCAGTCGTCCAAATAATTCAGCACTCGTATGCCTCTGAGTCTGAGAGGAGCGAGCGCTGCATCCATGCACCTCGTAAACGTACGAGGAGCCACGGAGGACTGTAAACTGGTATGCCTGGCCCTCGAAGGCGAATCTCAAATATCGCCTGTGGTTTGACGCTATCTGTATTTGAAAATACGCGTCCCTCAGATCTATTGACATGAACCAGTCCCCTCTGCGAATCTGCGTGAGGAGTTTCCTGGTCGTAAGCATTTTGAAACTGCGTTTCATCAATGCCTTGTTCAGCTGTCTTAGATCCAGTATGGGCCTGAGACCCCCGTCTCTCTTGGGCACCAGAAAGTATCTGCTGTACAGCCCCCCCCCCCTCGCTTTGAGCTTAAGACACAGGCTCTACAGCCCCTTTGCTCAACAGTTTTGATATTTCGGCCCGAAGTATGTGTGCTACTTCTGTTTTGACCGTAGTTTCGACGCGCGCTGAAAAGCGCGGAGGGCGTCGAAAAAAAAAAACTTTAGCGAGTAGCCTCTCTTTATAATGCCTAGCACCCAATCCGAAACCCCTGGAAGCGCTGACCATGCATCTGCATGAATGGCTAAGGGCTGGATGCGAAGCGCGCTCTGTTGACCGGGCAACGGCGGCGCTCGGGTGTGCTGCGCATTTGATGCGGGGAGCGCGCTGATCACAGCGGGCAGATCGCTTCTCCTCGACCCCGTCCTGGCGCTTAACCGACTGGGGGAAGGCTGAGCAGGTCCCGTGGGACTCGATATGTCTGCGAGTAACTGTGGGCTGCATATGTGCACATTTACCACTTTCAACTCGCTGTCTGCCTGTGCAGAGCGTATGTGCACGGGCCTCGTTTTTATAGAAGCCACGCGATCTGTGTCGATCTGTGGGCGCGAGCCCTGTGTGAAGGGCCGTGCTTATATGTGGAGATGGGCACAGAGCAGTGGGCATCGTCACTACATCTATAGCACCATCGGCCGTGGCCGGGACACCAGAAATTACACCTTTTTCGGGAAATATCTGGGTAGCCGTGATAACGGTTTTCGTGTGCAGGCAAGCGGGCAACCGTACAGGCTTGCGCATTGCAAAAAACGCTGAAACAGTCACAATCTCTTGAACTGAAACAGCGGCGCGCTTAGGTGAGAGCCTGGCTACAGCGGAACTCGTACACCGGCGCTTCGATGAAGCAGCCATCGTGTGTAGTGCCGACGCAGCGTCATGCAGCATGCGTAGATGGCTTTCCTAGGATGGCTTCGGGGCTCCCGGCCTCACCATAATCCTCTGCCGCGGTCCCCGCGGCGCAGGGCGACGGCTGGTAGAGCGAGAACGGGGGTCTCGAGCTGCGTTGCTGAAGCTGTTGTGATAACGGCTTTTGTGTGCAGGCAAGCGGGCAACTGTGCAGGCTTGCGCATTGCAGAAAACGCTGAGACAGTCACAATTCCTGGAACTGAAACAGCGGCGCGCTTGGGTGAGAGCTCGGCCACAGCGGAACTCGTAAACCTGCGCTTCGATGAAGCAGCCATCGTTAGTAGTGCCGACGCAGCGTCACACAGCAGGCTTTAGATGGCAACACCGCTTTTGCCGCCGTCCAGCAGAGGTGTAGCATTATCAGTGTGGAGAATGCTAGTGAGACAGACGAACAAGTTCGCGCTGAATATGGAGCGTTCCAAGCCTTCGCCACCTCTTCGTGAAGCTCAGGAAGAAATGAGGCGGGCTTTGAGAAGTACACTCATCCGAAAGGGAAATACCATCCAGCCGGGAACGAGAGGGGGGGCGCTGGTGCAAACCACTCGCGGCCGAGACTCATCGCGGCCAACACGAGCATTCGCTTCGGCTCCTTCTCGATGTCAGCTCGTCTGCTGGGCTTCTGAGCAGAAGGCGCGAGATCCTCGGAGCTCGCCCAGCCCTCACTGCCCGAAGCTAGCAGAGAGCGCGTGTCCTCTTCCCCCGACACGGCCCTGAGATCGACTTCCTCGGACGACGCGCCGGCAAACAGCGGGCGCTGCCCACCGGGAAGCGGTGCAGGGGGGGGGCGGTGAAGCAGGGCGAACCGGCGAGCTCGGTTGAGATCAGAACAGCTTGGATATAACAGAATTAAAAGGATATAGGCGCCGGATAGCGCAGCAGGAACGGCAGTGGAAGGCGGCGATGCCAGGAGCTTCAGAATGGCACGTCCTGCTGATGTGCTTTCTCAGACGGCGCTTGCTTCCTCCGTGATCCAGCGATGCGTGAGCTTCGCTGAAGAGATGAAAAATCAGGTGAGTCAGCCTTTTCGAGCTCCTTTTATAGGTTGGGCCGCACCCGTTTCGGCGGGAAGTGGCAAGAAGGGCGCGAAGCACCCTTATTGGTCTGATGTTGCATCAGCCCGCGCTCGATAGGCTGTGCAGTTGCCGCAGAACAAGCCAATGAGCGAACGAGCCGTCTCGCCTATGGCTGTGTACTGCTGCAAATGCGCTTTACAAAAATACAAAATTAAGGATAATTTTTTGCTTCAGTATTTCGTGAAAAGAGACTTTTCCCGTAGCGTCTTAGCTAAGACGCAGTACGAGAGAGCTCTCGTAAGAGAACTACACTAGTTTCAAGTTTGTGCAGCCAGCAAAGACTTTTTTCTCAGAGAGATTTCATTAATGATAACACACCTACCATGAGCCATGAGATTAAGCAACAGTCAGCCAGTATGTGTTCATGTGCACTTACAATGAATCTACAGTATAGTCTAGCTGCAGCCTTCAAGTACACAAGAGACAAAATGAAATATTTTAAAGGACTAAAGTCCCCTCTGTCCTTCAGATCAAGTGCACCAAGGCCACTTGTGGTTCCATTAATGCGTATGTATGCTGGATGAGGCCAAACTACAGAAAGAATACTGGTAAGATTTCAGTTGGAGTAAGTGTTTGAAACATTTTAAAGACAGATTACCATTTAAGTTAGAATGAAAGTGCATGTACGGCCATGATCACATCCCAAACGCATGTGACTTCTATATTCCTTCACTTCCCCATCAACTATTCTCTCAACAACTATAAATTACAAGCAAAATTTATACAAATCAGACTGTGAACTCACAACATAAGTAATCCTTTGTGTGTATCTTAACTGTCTTTGTTTTGACTAGCGTAAAATGAACTGCCACTAATGGGATGAACACCATTCAGACCTTAGAGAAGGGTCAGATATTCTCTGGCGTCCCTGTGCGGTTAGAACCTCAGAAAACTCTAGACATCTGTGACCTGAGGCCACAGATACGAGCATGCACACACACACAGTCTTCCACAGAGGGGCTCATTGGCTTCCCCATGTTCTACATTTCACATAAACAGAGAATAACTAAAAAAAACTAAACACGCAATACTTATGAGCACCTGCTATAATTACAGCATACCATTTTTTAAAACCTACCAATAAACCTGTCTGTTGTGTACACATTTGATGTGCTTTGAAAAACTGAAACATTGAAGATTATCAGGGATAGAGACGGACCCAAAAATGTAAATATGATGTAAATGTAGCTTTTTCAATAGCATTTCAATATACTTTAAAATGTAATTTATTCCTGTGATCCCAAAGCTGAATTTTTAGCAGCCATTACTCCAGTCTTCAGTGTCCCACGATCTTTACTGTCAATCATTTTTATTTAATTTAATGCATCCTTGCTGAATTCCCTTTGTGTTCCACAAACAGTTTTGTCATATGGCTTCCAAACAGCTTTTTAATTTTTGGTAGAACTATAAACAATATCCTTATACGGGTGGGTAATGCATACAAATGAAGCACTTGTAAGATGAATGAATGTTCAAATGGATAAGCGATTAAGGTTTCTCCAAACTGTTCCATATCAGCTCATATCAGAGCAGGTGTGGATATCCAAGAGCAGGTGGAGTGCGGGTAATCTGGAATGTTCCTTGAAAGAGTGTAACTCAGATAACTGCTTCTGAGAACAGCAGATAAAATCAATAAAACCTGCTGCATGAATGCATGTACCGTCATGCTGCGCTTCACAGAGCATAACACTGACATGCCTGTCTCTTAGTGCTTTAGCTATACTGCACTTCGAAAAATGGTTTATGGTAATGCTCAAACAGAATGGAAATCTTTTCTAAAAGGTCTAGTTAATTAATTATTTTTTTGAACAGACAAGAGGGATTCAATAAATGAATATATAATTTATCATTTATCGAAGGTGCGTGGGCACCTATTGTATCCATTAGGATTCTTTTTATTATTCTTCCTCTTCCGCCACAAGTCTATTGCAGCCCATAGAACCGATTGCGGGAAAGTTGTATAATTTGGCACACTGATAGAGGACAGTCCCAACATTAACTATAGCCAATTTAAAGTCTCTAACTCCAACTCTCTAGCGCCACCACTTGTCCAAAGTTTCAATATTTGTATGCTAATAACTTTTGAACCGTAAGCCAGATAATTAAATTTCTTTTTTCCTCTGAATCCTTGGCTCATGCCAAGTCGAATGAACCCCAAAATTCAAAAATCGCAAGGTTTAGTTTTTTTCACTATTTTCAATTTTTCAAAAAACATAATTTTTCGAACTCGTCCTAGACGGTTAGTTCAATTTTCACGAAAATTGGCTCATATCATCTTCAGACCATGCTGGCAAAAAGTTATGGAATTCAAGTTGATTCGTCCAACCGTTCTCGAATGACACGTAAAAAAATATGACGAAAAGCACGCAAAAATACACGTGAGGTTCTATCTCAGCAACGGTTTGGCATATTGAGACCAAACTTGGTTTGTGTTATAATAAGCATGGCCTGAGACTACCTGCAGTGTTTCGACACAGCATCACCTAGTGGTCATTTTAGGCGTCGGCCATTTTAAATTACGCTTTAAAATGCTGTATTTTTTGAACGCATTACCGTATCGTTATGAAAATAATTACAAAAATGTTCGGCTCCATGCCCTGAAGGTACTCAAAAGGTTTGGTGGCGGCGCCACCTTGTGGTCAAAAGTTATAACGAAATATCTAAAAAATGCTAATAACTTTTGAGTTAATTAGACAACTGAAATGAAAATGGTCTCCCCGTATTCATTGGGTCATGCCGAGAACATAGATATCAATTATGCCAAATTTGGCCATACTTCCGGTCTGCCATTTTGATTAATGTTGAAAACCTACTTTTTCGAACTCCTCCTAGACCATTAGTCCGATTTTCACCAAATTTGACTCGGATAATCTTCAGACCAAGCTGGTCAAAAGTTATGGATTTTGAGTCTATGCAAATAACTTTTTATTGCATTAGCCAAATGCAATAAAACTGGTCTCAAAATATTCCATGGCTTATGCCGACAACATAGATACCAAATATTCCAGAGTAAGCTGAACTTCCTGTCCGCCATTTTGATTTTTGTTGAAAACCTACTTTTTCGAACTCCTCATCAACCGTAGGTCCGATTCTCACCAAAATTGAATCAGATGATCTTCAGACTGTGCTGACAAAATGTTATGGATTTTGTGTCGATAGACGAAACCGTTTTTGCGTACCACCGCAACGAATTTGAGGCTTGATGCCAAAATGACACTTCAGGCTGCATCTCTGCAATGCTTTGGCATACTGACACCAAACTTTTTGTGCGTTATTGTCATCTCAAACAGAACACACAAAATTTATTTGATTACAGTGCCACCTGTTGGTCAAAAGTGATAAGCCATTTACTCATTTTACTAGTGGTTGTATTTCTGATTTTTCAGCCATTTCAATTACAATCATCCTAAAATTGCTGTTTTTGCTCGTTGCATTTCGTGTGATGCTCCACGCCATGCTTAGCTCCTCAACTTTCCGCTGGAGTGCTTGGCCCCTTAATTGCTGATTGCAGCTATATTTATTATTATTACTGTTATTTGATACTTCGCTTACAGAAAACTTAAAATACAGCATATGGACCACTGTTATAGTGTACTATAAAAATGATCAGCATTTTAATGGTGAAGACCTGTTAATTGGTTAATGGTTCTTTTACGCTATATGGTGAAAATTTTGAATAAATCTCATAGGATATTTTCTGTAATTTTACAGTACAATATTTTGTTTTTGGAACTGAAAAATAACAAATCCTCTTATAATTTAAAGTGAAAAAACTTTTTTCTTTGAAGTTTTTGTGTTGCATCTTATGTTGTCAAATTAATGTTTACTGTGTTTTTTTGTGTCGTGTGTAACATGATGGTGTTTTATAATTGTGTGTATTACACTGTGTGCATATTAATATTTACTTCAGCTTGTGAAAAAACTGCTTGCTGATGAGCTTTGGCTTTCTCTTTTATTCCTGTGTTATGTGTGTGTGTTTGTGTGTGTTTTCAGTGTATTATAAAAGGTACAAAACAGGTTTTAGTATTTAAGTGGGTTGCTATATTAACATTTTATCAGGCAATGAAATGTTTGTACTACTTTATAATTTAAGGTAAATCCCTAAAACCTGAAATGTTGCTACTGTATCTTTTATGGTAAAGTTTTGACTATTGAAATGAACATGGAGGTGCCATTGTAAAAATGCAATTAAGACGCTCTACTCACGTTCACACTGCATAACGTCCAGGTTAAACTGCTGAATGGCTCCCATGCTGATCTGTTTGAGCTCAGGATCCAGCAGCATCTGCATCAGTGACGTGGCCAGGTGTTTACAAGCAGACATACACGCCGTCTGTGCCACCTTACCCTGAGGAACGGCACACAAACACACCAACAAACCGTTACTACAGGTGTCCTCAGCTGCACACGGCATCAGTGCTTTTCTGTCTCAATATCTTAATGAATTCATAGCACCAAAGTTAGTATCAGGGTCTGTGCCACTCTATGAACATAAAGCGATGGCTAGTTTAGAAGTGTTCCTGAAAAGCAGTTTCACCTTAAAATTTTACTCCAAGCCCATATGATTTTTTTATTGTATGTATTATTCTTATAAAACATAATTCAGAGTCTAAACTAATGAATCAATATGGATTGTCTGCATAATGCCTGATTTCACCAGTAACCTAGATTAGATTTTAAATAAGTTTTAAATCATTTATTTTATGGAATATGCACTTTTTAAATAGTGCAGACAATATAAATCAGACAATATAATTGTTAAATTATGAAAACATGAAATATAAATGTATAAAATTTTAAATGCATATTATATAATGATCCTGTGAGACAGTGACAAAGTGCAAGCTATTGTGTCTGTTATTTTCAGCAAAGCAGAATGAGTATTTATTTATATGTTGGTGTCACCACTGCTTTGTACATGTGAAACCACAACCATAATTTCAGTAATTATGCATAAAAGTACTAACAGGCTATTGTAATCTTACGGGAACCAACACCAACAATTAGTGGTCGACCGATATAATAAAGGCCGATATATTGTCGAGGCCCTTTTATCGGCCGATATTTATCTTTTTTTTTTATATTGGCATCGGCCGATAAGTTTTCCTGCTTGGCCGATGTGTTTGATGCGGGACTTTTAATTTGACGGTAGTCTAGTGAACCAAACTGAGAGACCATTTTGAAGGCTCAGGAAACCTTTGACATCTCCGCAGCTTATGAACGAGCTAGATCGACGCAACGATCACATCTCTTGATTAAAACCAAACACGTCTCTAGACAAAGACTTTGCTTCTCCACTGAGTTCTCTCATATTGGCGGAGAAATAAAGCATGTGATTAAGAAACATTGGCACATCTTGCAGAGCGATCCAGCTCTTAAAGTTATATGTCCAGAATCGCCGTGCATTACTTTTAAGTGTCCACGCTCACTCAGAGATAGGTTGGTTCACACAACCATGAACTCTTCACTTAAATCTACGTGGTTGCCGGCTCCTCCTGTGGGTTTTTATAGATGTGGACATTGTACCCATTGCTCTAATTCAAATGATACTAAGCAATTTTTCCATCCTCAGACAAGTAAAAAATACAAGATTAACTCCTTTATTAATTGTAATACCACCCATGTGATTTATATGTTGAAATGTCCATGTGGTTTAGTGTATGTAGGTCAGACGAAACGCCCCCTTAAATTACGCATTGCAGAACATAAAGCAGCAATTCGGAACCGTAATATGGACTATGCAATTGCGAGACATTATGTACAAGCTAATCACGGCTGTAATGCGTCCTTAAAATTTTGGGGGATTGAAAGAATTCTACCCTCCCAACGAGGCGGCGATATAGTCAAGTACCTACTACAAAGAGAGGCGTTCTGGATTTTCACTCTTAACACAGTGGAACCTAATGGTCTGAATGAGGAACTGGGTCTCTCATGCTTTTTGTAATTCACACTGGTGTACACCTGAGTGCCTAATTATGATTAATTAATTGATGTACCACACCCATCTAGGCTTATGGCCAATGATTTAAACTTCAATGCTATAAAATCTGTATGTTGCCATTCATTATTTGACTCTGAAGAAGACGCATGAGCGTCGAAACGTTGGTCAGTTTTTAATAAATTATTAAACGTTGTGTGCTCCGGTTCTGTTTCCTTGGTCCGAGCTAGACCTTGGTTTTCCTCTCTTTAATTTTGTGTCCTGTTCCGTGAGCACCAACCAGGCTGAAGCGCAAGTGACTCCCTTCTAAACCTTTGCAGGTGTTTTGAGTTGATTAGCTGAGTGGCATGTCATCATATTCTAGTTTGTTGAGATATTGAGTTGGTGGATTTTTGTTAAATGTGAGACAAAATCATCACAATTAAAAGAAACAAAGACATAAACTACTTCAGTCTGTGTGCATTGAATTTATTTAATACACAAGTTTCACAATTTGAGTTGAATTACTGAATAAATGAACTTTTCCATGACATTCTAATTTATTGAGATGCACCTGTACTTAAAAAAAAAATCACTAAAAGTTTACAAAGAAAGGGCAAGGAACACACTGAATAAAACATGAAAGGTTGATGTAGAAATACTAAAACAGTAAAGAAAAAGACTGCAATAATCTTTTTTTTTTACTTTGTAAAATAATTTTCTTTGTTGTAGCATATTGACTGCTCATTTCCATATATTGTATAAGTGAATATATAAGTGAATGTTAATGGGTCTGTCAAGAACTTAAAGACCAAAACAAAAGAGAATATAAGTGGTCCATATGATTCAAACTCTATATTTGATGCCATCTGGTAGTCTTATATCATAATTTAATTGTGCACGATGAACGGACTGAAATTCTAATTGTCATTCTTGATACTTCCGTTACTTTTTGTGTTAAAAAAAGATCAGCCTGGTTATTCTTTTAAAAATTCCTCTTTTTTTGTTTCAAAGAGGCCAGAAAAAGATATGGGTTTGGAGCAACATGAGGGTTAGCAAATAATTGCAATAAAGGTGAACTACTTTTGGTTGAATGTATGAAACTAATAAGCACAGAGAACATTTTGGAAGTGTACGTTGATTCATCTCCAAATATGTAACCATAAAACCATCCTTAACACCTAAAATCTAAATCAGTGGAATTCCGCAAAATGAAGCTGACAAAGGTTTTCTAGCTCTTGAAAATCCACCATCTGATGGATTTAAATAAGACACGGACACATGGTAACATCTAGTCTCATAGCTACAGCAGACATTCATGCAAGCCAACACGCTCATGAGGAACAGGGTTATAAAGAGGAATAATAATAAAAAGGTAAAAGACCAGTTAAACCTGGCAATACCAGACGCCAAACACTCAAAAACACACACTCATGCAACAGCTGCTACACCAGTACATGCTGACAACTAGAAAAGAAATGAATAAACAATTCTATTTGGTTATTCTATCGAAAGTACAAAATACAAAATAGTTCTTCGCGAAGTGTTGAAATCCATTAGACACATTACAGTTTTCTATAAACAAGACTATATTTTTCACTTATTTCATCTGTAAGCTACATAAAACACTCCAGCACCACACTGAACAAGCAATCCTTAAAAAGCAAATGCATAATAAAAAAACCCCAAAGCCAATAAATTCAGAATGCATGGACATTTTATTTCTAGAAATAAAAATATATATGTATTTAAAAAAATCAGGACTTTAAAAGCAGCCCCCTAAAAATTCCTCACAATTAAAAATCGTTGAGATACTCTCTGAGACCTAAAAGAAATTCAAGATTCAATTCAATTCAAGAAATTCTATTCCACACTTAAAAAGATGCTTCTATATAAATGTAACTACTTCGCACAATTTTTTTTAATTAAAAATAACTAAATAAATAAATAATGCTGCACCACAAATATATAAATCCTTAACAGGCAAGGGTTATTTTATTTTACAAATAAATATAAATAAATAAAATGATTGTTAATGGGAATGAAATGTATAAAAAAATATATAAAAAATATATTTTTATATATTTTCACCATCTAGCTGCCAAGGTAACATTTCTCGGTTTCAGTTAGTGTAATTTGATTACTAAATAACTAAAAACTTAAAACTTTAAAAATATAAAAATTTTAATTTATTCAATATATTAATATCAACTATAACAGTTTCTCCATGATACTAAAATAGCACTGATGTGAAGTGGACTATTGGATCAATGAGTTTTGACTATGGGCGGGACACGTCACAACAATAGTGATTCATAAAATTGGCTTGCCTTTGTCTCATCCCAATGTGCAGGTTTCATTAAAACTTGAGCTGAATGGCTATGATGTCATAAAACCCTTTTTTGTCCTCACATCTCTTTCAATCACAAATATTTTATGGCCTGTTTATATGAAGTCAGCTTATATAAAATGAACTGGTGTGAAGTGAGTTAGCTGCGCTAACATACAGATTATGTAAGATCGGAGTATACTTGACAAACTAATGTAACTAGGTGGTACATGTAGGTTAGAAAGAATGTGTCATTATGCAGCATTAATAAAGCAGCATTCTGAATTGAGAGACACTCATTATTGAGACTATTTATGAGATAGATCACCCAAAAAATCAAAATGAAACAATGTGAAACATACAAAATAAAATATTTAGAAAGATTTGTCCATGCAATCAAAGTCAATGAGGTTTTGGACTCCATTCACATTAATTTTATGAGCAAAAATGTTTGTGTTCTGAAGTCAGTCAGTCAGTCAGTCATACAGGTTTGGAATGACATGAGGAGAAAGATTTTTATTTTTGGGCGAATTTTCCCTTTAACTGGTTGTGACTAGTGCTTGTGAATCTCAAATAAGAATGGCACGTGTGTTCTGCATGGTCAGACAATCATGGGCAGCATGCCAATCGATCTGGTTTACATTCTGCATTACACATGAAAAGGGAAGCAAAACAAGGCTGGCAGCAAGTCCACAGAGCTGACATGAACATGCAGTTTAATGTTCTTTGTTTTTTTTTGCTTGTAAATTAATTTTCTCTTCCTCCTCTAGGGTTCGAAGAGAGTCTACTTACCGACATTGCAGCATGATCATTGTTGTTATTCTGAGTGGAAACACCAAGAAAATAAAACACGGACAGGGAAAAAAAAGTATAGCGATAATAAATGGACAGACAAATAAAAAGACAAATAAAAGGAAAATCAGAAAACCAAGCGTGCCTGGCAGAAAATAAATTGAAGAATACATTCACTGACAGGAAGATGTTATACTGTTGAGAAACCAAAGCATAACCAACTTAAACTGGAGGTTAAAGTAATTTATTTAAGAGGACAGGGCAGCTGAAGAGAAACCCAAGCAAGCTGTATCATTCTCAGTGAATGGATGGCTTGGAAGTTATCTGTGTTGATTATGTGCAGGAAGAGACAGAGATTTGATTGGTTTTGGGAACAGACGTCTTATGTTTTTGTAATGACACTTATAACACCAAACACGATATTCCTGTGCACCTCAGTATTGATTTACAGTGGAAAGTCAAAAGTGGGGCATAATCTAGAAAATGTGTTATTCTGGAGGGCTCCTAGAACTTCCGCCCAGGTGTGACCAACTAAACATCTATAAATGCAACACAGATTGATGCCACACATGCAATAACACACATTACATGAACCCACGGGTAAAGAATGATCATAAAATCATGGCAAGACTGCATATCAATAGGATGGTGTGGAACTTACCGGAAGGTGTGTGAAGACCTGGAAGGTGCTACGCAGGAAGTTAATGAGGTCCATGAGGTAGCCGCTGGCCCTGCCGTCCGACTCTGCCATGCCCCATTCATAATCAGCCAGCTGAATGAATTCATCAATCTTCTGGTTGAGTTTGGTGTATATTTCTCCTTCAGCTGCATGTCTGGCATCCTCAAAATGGGAAACCATGCATTCAAATTTTTCCAGAGGTGTACAAACACTGGTATAACCAACTGCTGATGCTTTTTAACAGTATCGGAAAAAAAGTAATGCTGCAACCAATAAATGTCTGCTTTTTAGTTTAAATTCTCATGCAACCATAAAAAAATAAATGTAAAAATCCCTATCAAATGCAATTCCAACATTTGGAAAATTCCTTCCTCCGGAAGTGTACAACAACAGCGGTACAACCAATTGCCAACTGAATCCTGGGATGCATTTAAAGAGCACTGAAACAAATTTCCTATCAAATGCATCTCAAGATTCAAAAACAGAAAAATATGGAAAATTGCACAAGTAATCAATTGCCAATTGAAGCAATAAATGTTTAACCACTAAATCTTCTTGCAACAATCAAACATTATTTGTATGGACGTCAGATGGTAAACATTTTGCGGATCTCAAATGGTAATAATTACCTATCAATGTGATTCCAAGTCGCAAAAAAACAAAAAGCAAAATAATGCATCATAATCAAACTTGACCAATGTTTCTGAGTGTTTAATGACTGAAAAATAGGTCACCTGATAACTAAATCATTTTTTTTTCATGCGTATCAAATGGTAAACATTTAGTGGATCTTAAATGGTTATCAAATGCAATTTCACATTGTAAAACAACAAAATGTGGAAAGAGGTGGGGGTGGATGCATTGTAATCAAACTTGAGCAATGCTAACATGCTGCTGCATGTGTAATGACTCAGAAAGAGGTTACCTGATAACACCTCTGTTTAGATACATTTAACACAGTGGCATCAGAACAAGCTCTGTAGTTTGTGAAGCCCGAGGCGGCAGCTTTACTCTGAAGGAACCGCTCCAGACGGCTGATCTCTGATCACAGTGTGTGCCCATGGCAGTTATACAACTGTGAAATATGTAATTAAAGAACATGTCTGTGAATGACTTTTACCTTGAAGGTGGAAAGCCCGTAGAGTCTTGTGGTATGAACCGTTTCCGGTGAAACATTGGTGATGTTCGTGATAAAATCCTCTAGGTATTTACACGCGTGCTCTAAATGGGTGGTGTTGATGATAATTTGAACTAGCTGAAAAATTATAACAGAAAGGAAGGTGTATGTTATTATCAAACTGAGCTTCACATACAGATTGAGACGATTTGTCACGTTAACGTCACCTCGGTTAATCCTATGTGTGGCTTTTTGATGAGATTTTGTAAGCAGCTGCTCAGCGTCCTTGTCAGCAGCAGGTTGGTGGATTTACGGAGCATGTCGTCAATCTCGGTTGAGCTGAAATACAAGTTAACCATGAAATATGTTCAATCTATATTTTTAACTTGGTCTCATATAAAATTTAGAAGTACATGTCACATCAACAAAAAAAAAAAAAGTACAAAAACAATATGCTTTCTCAATAAAATACTTTTTTTTTTTTTTTTTTTTTCTTGTTTCAGAATCAGATTATATATTTTTTAATATATACAAGTAACAAAGTCGACAGGACAAATTGTTAATTATTGCACGGGTTGTTAGCTCACGCACATACGTACTCAAATTTCCTCTGATACACAAAAAGTTAAATAATTATAAAAAAAACTTTGTCTGGACAACCACATTATTTTCTTGACCAGGTCAACCTCAAATCTGATTTTATATTTGAAGTGCAATCATTAAAAATTAAGCTTTTTAAAGAACGGAATGAATGAACTGAATTTTTTAAAACATTTTTTTATTATTATTATTATTGAGTATTTAGACTTTAAAAATAAATTTAATGTGGATAATGTTCACTGTAGCTTTTTTTTAAAAAATTCATTTTCATTTAATGGCATGTCATTTAGGGGACATCATGACTGAAACATATGATGCAAAAATATTTTGTGAGATTATAATATGCTTTCCCTTGGTTAAATTAGCAAATTGTTGGAAGAAAAAATATCATCAATGAAATTTACCTTTTAAGTTATAAAATGACTAATTTTCTTTTAATTTATTGCAGATAGGTTGAATATATTATTCTGATTGGTCAGTTGCATTCTTCTATTGAATAATGACAATAAATTGCACCAGGTCACCTATTTCCTATGCTATGCTAGTTTTTAAGCCAACCATAACACTTCTGACACAAATCTTTTCAATTCAGAACAATATTTCATGTCCATTTATTTATTTATTTGCCAAAAAGACACATGACATGACTACTTGAGCAAGAAAATTCAAAAACAGTGTACCGTATTTTCCGGACTATAAGTCGCACTTTTTTCATAGTTTGGCTGGTCCTGCGACTTATAGTCAGGTGCGACTTATTTATCAAAAATTAATTTGACATGAACCGACAGAAATGAACCAAGAGAAATGGACCAATAGAAAACATTACCGTCTACAGGTAACAGGGCCCTCTCGCGGCTGTAGACGGTAATGTTTTCTCTTGGTGCTTGGTTCTAAATAAATGCGACTTATAGTTCAGTGCGACTTATATATGTTTTTTTCCCTCGTCATGACATATTTTTGGACTGATGCGACTTATACTCAGGTGCGACTTATAGTCCAAAAAATACGGTAGCTGTTATTGTGCTACACTGCTGTTTGTTAGAAAATTAGCTTGTTAGCGGAAAGCTCCATTGTTTTGAAAACAACTGAGCCACAAGGAAATTGCATCTCTACTTTTGGTACATTATGCTCACAAAATTATCTTTATTTTTTGAATGAAAAATAATTTATTTGAAAGAATGTCAAAACAACACTGGACCCCCTCATTGTATGGGGAGTAAAAGAGAGTAAATGAGGACAGAATATAAATTTTTTGGGTGTGCCATCTCTTTAATAAAGCATAGCATGCTTGCTGTCTGCACCCATTAGTACTGACCGGGTCCACAGCTAGCCCTACTGCTGCCAAGCACGCTTGTAAGGTGTGAGTGTTTACAGGACACTGCTGAATGGTGTTGATTTTGCTGTTGGGGACTGTGTGTCTCAGTGTGAGGTGTTGATTAGGAGGGAGTGAAGAGGTGCAGAGGTTACTCATTATCGCTTGCTTAAATAAGAAAAAAAACCATTAGAGAGGAGTGTGAAATCTGCAGTCGTTTGCATTGATTAGCGGAGGGTCAGGAGGGGAAAAGACTATGTTAGATCATAGGTGCTCTGAAAGCCTCATGTGGGTCTCCTCACACTCTTCTCTCTGCTCAAAGCAAAAGCATATTCCACTACGGCGGAAATGAAGCAATGATAAGATAGTGAAGCAATATGCATTTTTTGACGGCCAATATAAACAACTACGTTCAATTTAAACAATAACAAATGCTGCAATTACATTTATTTTACATAATATTGTCTAATAAACACTTACAGTTGCATTTGTGAATCATGGTGTTATCATCACTTATTAATCACATTTGGTAAATTTGGACTATTCTGACATCATACAAGGCATTTCAAGTTTCAATTTCAATTATTTCAATTAATTGGCTTTCGGGGAAAGAATCTGTCAGAATATCCATCAGCATATTAGACTGATTTCTGAAATAATTTTAGAATGAAATAGAAATAATTTGAAAATTAATCCATATAGGGAAAAAGGTTGATACAATATCACACTATTCAATTCAAAGAAAGTAAATAACACTTGTTGCAATGTATAACTAAATTAGAATTAATTTGAAAGGAATCAATATTGAAAACTGATTTGCTATTTCCTATTACTCTATTTAATTTATAGATAATAACACAGGTTGCAATGACATTTCTTTTTGTTTTGAATAAAATTTACTGAATTAGAAATGATTTTAAAATGAGTTTCAATATGAAGAAAAATATTTGAAAGATGACACTGTTAAGATAAATAAAAAGTAAATAACACGTTGCAGTTAAATGTACATTTAACATTATATTTAGCGAACTAGAAATTATTTGAAAATGGAAAAAATTATTTGAACTTCTAGTCTGTTTACTGTAAATCATATTTACTAAAATTTTGTTATTTACAGTACATACTGAATATGACACAGTGCATACTTTAGGGGGGATCTAAAAGTTTCAATACATTTGCAGGATATGTGGCATTAAATATTTCTGAGGTATTCACTGTTCTGTTCAAACAATATAACGTATAATGTATATGAAAAAGTATTATAGTGCTTACCTTTTTATCATATAAAGGTAAACTCAAGAATACTTTTTTCATGTACCATTTACTTTCTTTGACAGGTTTTGTCTAATAATTTAAAAGACAGTTAAAAAGTTAAACAAAGAAAATAATATAAAGATGGAGAACGGGAGCTCAGGCACTGAAATTCTCAGCACTGCCAAAATAAATAGTCTTACTTTCGACACATATTGCACAAATAAAAAATAAAAAAAATCAGCCAATGCAATCATTAAAAAAACAACACCACACATACAGACTGATATATATCCACTACTACTGACCTCAAAGGGACAGTGGGAGGTAAAATCCTCCAGGCTATGTGCACTTCTAACCCTCTGGGAAAGAATTTGGGTTGCCAGTGGCAAGCACAACACAGACCCCTCACAACGACCAGCCGAATGCCACAGAGCTTAAAGAGAACAAATATTGGCAGAAGAGATGGCTGGAGGTGGAGGGGAGGGTGGTGGTTTAAAAGACAGTCCAGATCCGTAAATGAGTGCTTCCCATGGAGAAGGTCATGTCACGAGATCAATAAAAATAACATTAAAGAGGTGTGTGAACTTGCAAGCACGATGTCAGACACTGTAATATGCTCTGGTCCCCTCCCTGCTTACCGTGGTGACAAGATGCATAGCAGATTGTCATCACTCAATGGCTGGATGTCTAAGTGGTGCCCACAGAATAACATAGGTTTCATAGAAAATTGGACGAGCTTTTGGGGCAGACCTGACCTGTTGAAAAAGAGATGGTCTTCATCCCTCCTGGGGTGGTGCCGCTATTCTCTCTAGAAATATGGCAAATAGTCTTAGTGTTTATACTTGACTAACTTGGGCCCAGGTCAGGAAGCAGACAGACTGGCTAAACCGATCGTCTGCTAGCTGCCTCACGTCACAGAGGTCAGTTAATTCTCAGCACACAGAGACTCTTTCACCTAGATATCACACTATAGAGACTGTGTCTGTTCCCCGAACTAGAAAATACAAAAAACGTCCAAACCAAGTTAAGATTAACAATTTAATTGAGGTTCAACAAATAAAAAACAGATGCAATATGGATAAACAAATGATAAAGCTTGGCTTATTGAATATCAGATCCCTTTCTACGAAAACACTTTTTGTAAATAATATGATCACTGATCATAATATAGATGTGCTCCGTTTGACAGAAACCTGGCTAAAACCTGATGATTATATTATTTTAAATGAGTCCACCCCCGAAGATTACTGTTATAAACATGAGCCGCGTCTAAAAGGTAAAGAGGGTCACTGCAGTCACCCGGATCCAGTACATATCCAGACCAGATGGTGGATCAGCACCTAGAAAGGACCTCTACTCCCCTGAAAGACAGCGGAGACCAGGACAACTAGAGCCCCAGATACAGATCCCCTGTAAAGACCTTGTCTCAGAGAACCACCAGGACAAGACCACAGGAAACAGATGATTCTTCTGCACAATCTGACTTTGCTGCAGCCTGGAATTGAACTACTGGTTTCGTCTGGTCAGAGGAGAACTGGCCCCCAACTGAGCCTGGTTTCTCCCAAGGTTTTTTTCTCCATTCTGTCACCGATGGAGTTTCGGTTCCTTGCCGCTGTCGCCTCTGGCTTGCTTAGTTGGGGTCACTTCATCTACAGCGATATCTTTGACTTGATTGCAAATAAATGCACAGACACTATTTAACTGAACAGAGATGACATCACTGAAATCAATGATGGACTGCCTTTAACTATCATTTTGCATTATTGACACACTGTTCTCTTAATGAAAGTTGTTCAGTTGCTTTGACGCAATGTATTTTGTTTAAAGCGCTATATAAATAAAGGTGACTTGACTTGACGATAACAGCTCTACAAGCCAATACTGACAAGAGATGAGTGACAAATTTTGTTTCTAGATCTGGTCTTCTAGATGTGGTTGCTTTGCTAATGAGTCTGCATCCAAATCTGATTTTCGGTTAATATTTGCATTTTGTTCTGACCGAGGAGAAGCACACTGGATAGATGAGATTGAAAATTGCAGAATGTCTGCTGATGTAGATTCATGTGTGCTGTGGATTCTGTTCACCTGCGATGGAGTGACTCTGAGAACTTCAAGCTGGCGTAAATAAACTCCTTCACTTGAGCGTAGATTTGAGGCACTGACTGGGACATGGGCAGCTTCTTTGGAAATTGTTGCTGTTTAATAAACAAGAAAGTCAATAAAGGGTCAATAGTCAATAGGAAGAGACATTCACAACCCATTTTCCGAGAAATACTCAACATGCTTTTGTGAATCATGTTGTTAACTTGTGAATCACACTGGTGTGTGTGTGTGTATATATATATATATATATATATATATATAGGGCCCTATGAAATCAGTGGTATTGTTTTCCAAATTCCATTTAACTTTTTTCCAAATTATTTTTTTTTTCAATTTAAATTTTTCTGGATTCCATTTTTTTTTTTTCGGTTTAAATTTTTCTGGACTCTTGTTGTAATGGTTAAATTACATTTTATCAGTCAAAAATGTCTACTTATTGTCTATTTATATGTAATGTCTAATGAATTAAAATCATGACACTTATACAATTTTACATAAATGTATTAAAAGTTTTACAAAAATGACATGTTTGGGGCCATATGAAATGTTTTATATTTTCTCAGCTTCTGTTGATTGTTACCAAATTCTTAAATGCATAAAAACGATTTAATTTATTAAATAAAATTTTTACAATAGTTTATGAAATATAGTTTTCCCCCTCAGACAATCTGTGTTTTGTATTAAAAAACAATTCTGGCTGTCAAATGAAAGCAAAAAACATTAATACAATTAATCCTTTAACCAAATAAAAATTAAACAAGCTTTTTTTATTATTTACTATTAACATTAAAACATGTAAGAAATATTGTGTAATAATTCCTTAAAAAATTTAGTTTTAATAATTTCAGTAACAGTAGTAGTAGTAGTAGCTGTAGTATTACGTACGTTCTACTGAACAACAGTAATATATTTCAGGCGCAATAATTTCTTCAAGTTAAATCAAACTTTTATTTTGACGGGTTGCTGTTAATACCTTTAAATTTCTGTGTGCAAATGATAGGACAACAGTTTCTCTCAAATTAAACGGTCATATGCTCATGAAGTGACTGAGGAGTTCTAGAGATTGTTTATGTTCATGTACTCATATATTGAGGCGGAAGATGCTGAAATAACCACAAGCGTCATGCACGCTTTGAAATGGCGTATCTGCGCCTTTCATTGACACAGAGACACACAGAACATGCAATAGTCATATTTAAATAGTCTTTTTGTTGCTTAATATTTACACATACTAGTCTGTATCGAGCTTTGATTTAAGTATCATGACCTACTTTCGATTAATTCACCTAAACTTTGACAAATTCCATGACGTTCTGCATTAAACAGTAAATTCAATTTTTATGACTGGATTCCGTGATTCTGTCCACATCGCGGAAATCATAGGGCCCTGTTTTTTTTTTCTGACACCCTCCAAGGCACTAATTATTTCTATTAATTGACAAAAATGGCTTTCTTGGAAACAATCTGTCAGAATATCCATCAGCACTTTAGACTGATTTCTGAATGACTGGGTTAATGGCTGCTGAGAGTTCAGCTTTGCCATCACATAAATTAAATTTTAACATATATTAAAATAATAAACAGTTGGTTTAAATTGTAATAATGTTTCACAACATTAGCATAATAGACACCTTTCAAAAGACATTAAAACTATTCAGTTATTCAAAATTATAAAAAAATGAGCACCATTGAGACTCTGACCAACCTTTTCAATCTCTGCATCATGGAAGGGGAAGCGACTGACCACAGCCTTATACTCCTCTTCATTTTCCACTGGAATGGGGCTGTAGTTGTCCTGCTCGAAAATATCCCTGTTTCAGCAAAGCAAGCACAGATGTTACTGTATAACGCAGAAACTACCCACATTAATTCACTTACGGTACATCAGCAACAATGCAGTTGTAGTTCAGCTCACCTGAAGACCAGGGCCCATTTCTTGAGTAATGTTTCATTGTACTGATCTCTAACCTCAAACAAAAGGTCAAAAAGTCTGTTCACAGGGAAGCCATAACCCTACAAAACCAATTCAATTGCAGTGAGTAAGCAGCATAAACTATAGCCCAAGTCTATAAAATGTACAACATATAAGATCTTGACATTAATGTCTAATGTAATTATTCATAGAACAAAACGTAATTGGAGAGCAACATAGTTTTGCTTTAAACAAAACATGGTTGAAGAATACCTGTAAAGTGTCTGCAAATATAACTATCAGGTTCTTCAGTTCTAGGACCAGGTCGGGATCATTGCAGTAAGACTAGTGGGATAAAATAATCAATAATAATGATAAGAAGGACAACAAAAGACAACACATTTGCACTCTTCATAAAAAAAGTCTAGAATATAATAGAATACATGCAAATTAAAATTTTCACAAATACTACTGTGATTTATACTTAAAATTGTTGTATACATATATGTGTGTGTGTGTGTGTGTGTGTGCATGCACACATAATGGTCTTACTGCAAAATATATTTTATTTCTTGCTTTAATTTTGGTGTGAAATATGAGCCAGATATTTTTTCATTCAATTCACCCCTACAACTGCACTATAAAACCTTGTGTTATTCATTGGTTCAAACAGAAGATCCGAGTTTCACTGAATCACATTTCTGTGGACCAGATTATTTTAGGTTCAGCATTTCCCTCTAAATGGGTAACTCACAGCATTGATCAAATACTCATGTGTCTTAATGAGTCTTTAGGCTACATTAGCATCTAAATGAGGCTGTCCGGCCCTCCGCCGCCGCTGATAGAGGAGGCCTGTCCTTGAGGTTAAACAGGAGAGAGCAGTGCTTGACCCAGGCAGGGGAGTGATGATTGACAGGATTAGTCGATGTCTGAACACACAGCCTGCCCACCCACTGCTACATGAAACCCCACGGCCCCTGAGGATCTGTGATGTGAAGTGTTCAAACTCAAACGCACTTCACTACCTCATTTAATCAAATAAAAAAATAAAAAAATTCCTGACTAACTCCAAGTTAATGTCTTGATAAACATTTTCTTCTCACCCTGTGTTAATACACACTACTAATGACAACCAAAAAGATATAATACCCACTATAATATACAGTTATCATGCTATATTCTTTAATAGTATTTGAATGTTTACTTGTTTTTTAATTTTAATTAAATTTTTATTACCTTTCTTGTTTACTTAAACTGTATCTTGTTTAAAATAAATAAAAGGTTAATAAGATTTTGGAAGATTATATTATTTAAATAAAAGGTCAATAAATAATAGTTAATATCAATATTAATTACATCAATATAAAAATGTACATATAACTTAATAATAATAATACATATATACATATATACATATAGTTATATAGTTATAATGTAAATATAATAAAAAATACAAATAAAAAGAAGGACATTACATATTATTTGATGTGCGTGTCAGTGTGTGTATATGCCAAATGCATAAAATATATATTTTATAATATAATAATAATTATATTTATTTATTTGTATTTCTGTAAAATTGTACTTTAATTATTATTTATTTACTTTTTATTTAAATAATAACATTTTTATTATTATTAATGTTATGCACTGTGTAAACTAGGTATTACCAAAATTACAAAAAAGACTATATAAATAAACCCCGGTGCAGGTTGTACCAGTGGGTCCTGTTTGAAAGTGTTTAATTTGTATGTTCGTTCTGTTTATTTGTTTGTGCTAATTACACAGTGTTCAAGTTTTTTCAAGTTTGTAAGTGTCCATTACATTAATGATTGTAATCCATTACATATCTTTCTATCAAACAAAACTTCATACAACAGTCAATACTTTGTTGGCCAATTACCAATCAATGATTAATTGTGTTCAGTCTGTGGTGTGAAAAGGTTGCATTAGCAATTCTGCAAAGGAGAGCTCAGTTCAGTGTTACTGTCTGTGAGACGCGGCTCTCTCTCTCGTGCGCACCGTGCACAGCACGAGTAACCAGCTGCTCAGTTCAGCTTTTCCGCGTCTTGTGTTTGAATGCTTTAAAGTCTTTTGAATGGTTAAATTGACAAGAGGCAAGGGTTAATAACACGTGAAAATGATACGCTTTCATGACGACAGGCAGCAGCTTTCTGTCAACTGTCCTAAGCGTCTTTTTAGACTGGCCTCAGCCAGACGGTTGAGATCGACTAGTAAAGGTGGGATATTTTTTCCTATTGAAAGCGCGATCTGACATCATAGCTCACTATCAGCAGTTATTTTATCTATGCTCGTAACATTTCTTACAGATTATTGCTTGTGTAATAGATAAATAAAGATCAGATAAAGATAAATTAGCACATACCAGTATGAGTGATTGCGTGTGTGAATTAATCATACTGTCTCTATATTATTGTGAAGCTGTGTGTTTTAAATAGCCTAGCTCCTTCAAAAGTAGAAAAATATGCTATAATAAGTTTTGAGATTCTAAGCTACTTTAGTGATAAATCACAGAACAGCGCTGACAACTAGTTTCTGTGTTCCTCTGTGCCCGTGATCTTCATAGCTACTGTTTATATGAGTGTTCGTGCCACAATGCAGCTGCGCGAACATGGGAGCTCGATATTATAATACACATCCAATCATCTAATCGCTGGAATGTCCACACCATAAAACAAATACAACTGACAAAGTTTAGTGAAGACGCAAGGCTCACCGCTCGCGTACCATCACTATGTGTTAAACCTGCGTTCACCTCCGTGTTTTGCTTTTATGTCACTGACTGGACGGGGCAGAGTCATGTGGCTACACACGCAGTAGTATGCTTTTAATGGATATTAACCGGATTTAAAAAACAAAATAACCGACATGGGAAAATTAAGTCGGTTAGAGGTTCTGAATTTCGGTTTCGATTACTTTTCGATTAATCATCCAGCCCTAATATATATACACATACATACATACATATATACAAACACACACACGCACGCACGCACACATTATATTTAAACAATTAACAAAAGCAAAAAAAGACCTCTAACACTAACTTGCTCTATTTTTTCTATTTTATTTTTATTTATTATATTATTTAAAAAGCCCTTACTACAAGTACTGCATTAAGCTAACTGAGACTTGTTATAGCACTTGAATATCATTGCTCTTTTGTTGATTTTAATTGCTTCCATTGTCCTCATTTGTAAGTCGCTTTGGATAAAAGCATCTGCTAAATGAATAAATGTAAATGTAATTTAAATGTAATGTGTTTATCTATCTATCTATCTATCTATCTATCTATCTATCTATATGTGTGTGTGTGGTTTTTAGTTATAGTAACTCAAGCTGGAACTGCTGCCCCATTTTTGCCAACCTAATGCAGTTCCCAATCAATTACACATCAGTGTTTAACTAGTTAAAGGTCCCATGACATGGATTATTTCCTTTTCTTTAAATGCTTTTTAATGTTTCCTTAGGTGTACTTATATTGTTAGTATGATTTTTACATTTAAAATTTAGAAATAAAAAGCATTTTTATATCCTGATAATAGTCCTCAGGCTTGAATGCTCTGTTTGAAGGGGCGTGTCTGCTGTGAGACTCCGAGTAAACAACAACTGTTGTGATTGGCTGACATCTTTGCATTTGAAATGCGTATTACATGTGGACCCCTCTCAAATATATATATATATATATTACTACAGCTGTCGAGATTAACAAATCGTGGATTTGTTGATTATATAATTATTTTTTTGATCTTTTCCCATCACATGAAAGGCTGCAGTGATGAGCATTGAGTAGACAGAGTCTGTTTATCGCGTGAATGCAGTGATCTCGTCATTATTGCAACACGTTTTCTCTCACAAAATGCTTTCACCACAACTAACAGCAAACACATGAATACAGTAAGAGCTTTGTTGTGCAGCATAACAGCGTCATTCATTGTAACGGCAGTTTAGGCAAGTGTGCAGATATACTCGCGATGTGTGACAGCTCCGAAAAAAAGTCAGCGTTCTTTGATCGCTCTCTGTAGTTAAAAATCACAATTTAAATAACAAATTTGTTTAATGCTACTAAGAGAAACAACGTGAAGTTGATCGTTTAGTCACTGGCTTGATTCACTGATGCATAAACAGTATTAAACGATTTAGAAAGAAAGTCTGTGTGAACTTGAATGATTAGCTACACATCAGAAACCACTGATCACAGATCAGGCATTAATGAACACTGTTACTCACTGTTTGTGCCGGTGCTGTCGAATCCATATCATAAAGGTCTGTTTGTAACACCTTTGCTGACATTGCGACTGAATTATATGTAAATATTTGGGCGGGCAAAGCAGAGAAAGGGGAGGTAACATTTCTCTTTACAACGTCACAAAGAGGAGATTCCAGATCAGACCGTTTGAGCTTCCGTTTTCTCAAAGGCAGAGAAAGATAGTAAAATCTCGATTTGCACCGATTAAAATTTCTAGAAACTTGGGGACCACATACATTCTAGGGGAAGTCATATTAATGTTAAAAAACCTCAGAAAGTGAAATTTTCATGTCATAGGACCTTTAATGATTTACGATGAACTGCAGATGTGAGTTTATCCTAACACTATGAGAGAAACCAATATCAACATTAACATATGGCTGGCAGCAGCTATAGCATCCGCACAGATCTCCAGAGCTTTTAACTAAGAGCCAGACGAGTGAGTCTCTTCCAGGTTGGTGGGGTTTGATAGTGAGGGTGGTTGTACAGGAGCTGCAGGTTTGATTTACAGCCCCTTGCACTAGTGTGATTCTCCTGTTAAACATTTAGATAGGGCGCAGTGGCCTGTCTCTCAGACGAGGGGAGTGAGTGCGTAAATCACACGCTTAAATAAGCACTGGTCAGGCTGCAACACACACCGTCACTCCACACTACAGGACATGATGTTCTTCATTGACAAGCACATGGACGAGAACACACACACACACGTGCATATCTAACCCCTGAAACAGGAACAAAACAAAGACCTTTGAATATTTTCATGGGATACTATTTACGTCATTACTAATTGATTGATGATGTTATATGTGTTATGATGCAATTGTTTAAATACATTTTAATAATGATATTATTTAAAAAGTATAATTATTTTAAATTATCTATCAATTATTATTTATAATATTCATAATTCATATTAAGGTGTATTATTTATTGAATTTTATTTAAATAATATAATTACGCAATAATTAATATAATTGGAACTTGTTTAACATAAATAAACAAGGAAGATAATGATGGTTAACAATTCAAATTAACTTAACATATAAAACATGTAAAAAAAGAGAATTATTAATATTACACATTAAAATAAATATATTTTTTTAAATAACACAACAACTGCAATATTATAGTGGTTGCTTCGAGAAAAACTAATCTATTCAAGCAGTTCCTCATGATACAAAAATGAAATATTCTGTCATATTTTCATATAACATCGGACTAGTCATTTTTGGTTGGTTTAATAAAAATAACACAAATCAAGAAATTTGCTTTTCCGAGTGTATAAATGCAGCCTGAGAAGTATGTATTTCAATTTGAGTTACACACTTAAGGTTTCCACACATTTTGACCAGTGAATCGCCATGACTTTTCCTTCTTTAACTATGACTATTAAGATTTCAAAACATTTTTAAAGAGATTTCTGGTGTCAGGTATCAATTTTTGGAAATAATACATTTAAATGACTCCAATAAGACAAAAGCTATCTTATCTTTTTCTTTCCCATTGTCCTTTTTTTTTTACTGAAGTACATTTTACAAGAAAAAAAATCAGTATTTCTACTTACAAATTTCAGTTTGTTACTTGCTGTTTCTCTGCAGTTATTTGCAAAATGAAAGTTTTTAAATGAAAATCGTTTCAAAGTTAATCCTACACTAATTATTTTTCAGCACAGATAGTTCAGGAGCTACGAGGGCTTTAGTAGCATTTTTTTTATTCATTTATTTTCAAAACAAGGCATTTTGAATGATAATTGGAAGCATTTCCTGGTGAGCCCTTTCGATGGCAATCCATTCAATCTGATCTAATGGAGAGGTCAGTTTGGCCTAATGAGGACAGATTGCGACAATAACAGCAGATTAACTGTGAATATTCTAAGATTCTGAGAGTGTGTTTGGAGGGCCAGTCAGTTGTAAATCAGTGAGGGATTATGCAAATACCCTGCGGCTGAAGCTCACAGCCTGAGTCCTGTGGCCCGAACAAAGGGGTCAAGCCAGCTCTCTCCCACTGCTAGCTAACTTTTAATCACAAAAAAAGAGACTCGGTCCAGAGCAAAACAGAGAGAGAAAGAGAGGGGGATGTCAAATCCTTGCATGCGACCCCATATGCATCCCCCACAGTGCTCGGACTCAGTTGGGACAGGTGTGTGCGCACGGGACTCACGGAGTGTGTGCGGAGCACTGCAATGATTTTGGACAGGGCCATGTTCCACAGCTCGTCTGTGAAGGCTCTGGTCACCAGGCCTTGGGTGGCATGTAATATGTGATCCTCCACAACAAAGAACCTGCAAAGCATGATGGGAGACGGCATTACTTGAAGTACATTGACTCTGTAGATGAGAAAACAGACTTACAGCCCTGCACATAAAGAACTTCACGAATATATCCAGATTTAACTTACCCAACAATCTGATTAAAGTACTTCCTGTAGCCCTCCACTGTCTCGTGCTGGAGTGAAGCACATATAATTAAAAAACATAAAAACAAATAAAACAGACAGGATTGTTCAAAGATCAAAGAATACGAACCATGTTAGACTGAGGCTGCAGTACTAATCTCGCTTGTTTTTTTCTTTGCTTCCTATAGTAATTTTCAAATGTCTCTCTGTCTCCCTATAAAGAAACAGAAAAAAAATTAATATCCATTTAATCTGATTTATACCAGAGCATTCAACTTGTACGACATGTAATTATGCATTTTACCCCATAGCAAACCGCACTGGAGATTTACCAGGTTAAGGCACACAAGACACGGATCCCAAACCAGTCAACTGTAACACAGCTGACTGACTTCAGCAATTCATTTTCAATTTCACTTGATTAACGGTGCTTCCTACTGAGCCCTTTTGTGCTGTCTTGTGCCTCGAGTTTCATGGGAGTCATACTCCAGGACTCCACATCACAAGTGCAATGCTGTATCAGGTGGGCTACCGAGCAAGTTCACTACATCTAAAAAGCCATACATATCAACAGGTTGGGCCGTATTTTAATGATCTAAGTGCATGGTCTAAAGTGCACGGCGCAGGTGCACTGAGGGCATTTCCGAATCCACTTTTGCTAGTATAACAACGGGAACAACGGGAAAAATGGTTGTTGCTCCCGGCACGTGATCTAAAAGGGTTGTCCCTATTCTCTTAATGAGTGATGGGTGTGTTTTTGGGCATAACATGCAATAAACCAATCAGGGTTTATCTCCTATTCTCTTTAAGAGCAAGTTGCGCTCGTGCCATATAGCGGATTCGCTATTTAAATAAGGCGCACAGACTGAAGGCGTCTCCAGAGAGCAAACGGAGCTGCTCATGCACGAGCAAATAGGTAGACTAATTCTGATACATGCAATGACTATCCATTATGACATTTTTATATTTATATGTAGCACAATAATATTATTTTACACTTTAATCCTTTCATTTTTAATATTTGGCATGTTTGTGTGCTGCTGCGCATTTTCTACCAACACGCTCTTTAAATAACAAAAAAAAATGTTGCGCCATTGACTTTAGACCAGGTTTAAGTTGGTCTATGGAGCAGTCTATTTTCTGTTCCTCAAAATAGTAATGCGCCAACAATGCGCCTGAACACACCTCTTTTTTACACCAGCACACCCATGGGCACACAAATGGGCGCAAATGCATTTGCTATTTAAAGTTGCAGTGTGTAAATTGTAGCGGCATCTAGTGGTGACTGGTGACTAAACTGCAGTGAAGTGTATGTACAAGTACCTTTGTGTGGTTTGGCTGAAATGTAGGCAGAGTAATGTGTTTACAGTGATCATATGTTGATTGAAACATGCAATTTCTGTGTATACTGTATAAAGCACTTTCTCTCTCTCTGTGTGTGGCTGAAGAGTGGCCCTCGGCCCTAGCCAGCACCTGTGAGTGCTCGGGTAGCACAACGGTCAAAAGCGCTCATGTTCTCATTAACTGAACCACTGAGGGGAAAGCCCTCGACTCATCCTACGGCCAGTGAATGCACCGCAGTTTGTGCACAATCTGAATGCCGAAGCGAGGAACATTTTCACTGCTTTGTTTTTACGGCGAAAAGGGGGTTACTGCTCGGTCAGTCCCATTAGATGCTGCATTCTGACCCCTTTTGTTGGCGTGTTGAAGGACTCGGGATTAGTTCTGACCAGATGAGCGATGGCACCAAGCGCTAACAAACTCAATCTCACCTCTCCACAGTTTGCGTTTGGTTAAAAGCAAAAATAATATTGATGGCTTGACAGTCAAAACTCTGGAAATCCCATTGCTTTTATAAGCCATTAATGTTTGAGATGCCACTTGGGAGAAAAGCGTTTCAATGAAAACGCACTGTCAACTCAGAGGCTGGGGACCTATTGGAAACAGATCAACAGGAATGTTTCTCGATAAAACACATATTGTGTTCTACTGCAGAACCCAAACAGGCTGTTAAGCTTTTGATATATCAATCGTTCACTGTGTTCCCGTCACATCTGGAGTGAAAGAGACACTGGGAATTACCAAAACAGTGTAGATGTGAAGACATCGGTAGACTGGCGAAAAATCCACCAGATCCTGTGCCGTCAAGACCTTAAAAAGAAAACAGACAAGGTTAAAGGAAAATTTCCTGAGGCAATGGATTAAACTATGATGCTTCAACTATGTTTATGATGTTTTGAAAAGATATCTTTGAATAGTGATCAAAGAACACTAAGATTCAACAAAACATTCCTTCAAACACAGGCTGTTTTAAGCATTTAAATATATTATTGGTTTATAATATGTTAAACAAGAAAAATAATAAATTTTTATATATTTTATAAATACTGTACATAGACATTTTCATTACAGTAATGGTAATATATTAAAATTATACTTTAAGCACAATTAAAGTTTCTATACATCATGGTATAAAAATATAATTAAGTAATAAGTAATTATTAATAATTATATACATTATAATAATATATATTTTTAGAATTCTATTTTAAGTATTAGGCAAATGAGCATTATTAAAAAGTTTAATTAAAGTATTTATGCATCATGGGATTTGTTGTACTGGCCTTAAATTGTTGTAACACCAATTTATGCTGCTTTTAATAGTAAACATCATGTTCAAATCCTTTTCTATTGTAATGAATCAAATATTATTAACAATAATCAGAGGGAAATGTTTGCAGTTCTAAAAATAAATAAACTGAATGATTCTAAATGAATTTTCTTTGTCAAATATAATTTTGGGATGAAATCTGGATGTTTTCTAGAAGTCCTGGATGTTAAAGGGTTAGTTCACCCAGATAGCAAATTTATGTAATTATTAACTTACCCTGATGTTGTTTCAAACCCCGTAAAACCTCCATTTATCTTCGGAACACAGTTTAAGATATTTTAGATTTAGTCCGAGAGCTCTCAGTCCCTCCATTGAAACTGTGTGTTCGGTCTACTGTCCATGTCCAGAAAGGTAAGAAAAACATCATCAAAGTAGTCCATGTGACATCAGAGGGTCAGTTAGAATTTTTTGAAGCATCGAAAATACATTTTGGTCCAAAAATAGCAACAACGACGACTTTATTCAGCATTGTCTTCTCTTCCGTGTCTGTTGTGAGAGAGAGTTCAAAACAAAGCAGCTGGATATCCGGTTCGCGAACGAATCATTCAGTTCACCAAATCGAACTGAATCGTTTTAAACGGTTCGCATCTCTAATACGCATTAATCCACAAATGACTTAAGCTGTTAACTTTTTTAATGTGGCTGACACTCCCTCTGAGTTCAAACAAACCAATATCCCGGAGTAATTAATTTACTCAAACAGTACACTGACTGAACTGCTGTGAAGAGAGAACTGAAGATGAAAACCGAGCCGAGCCAGATAACGAACAATAGACTGACTCGTTCACGAGTCAAGAACCGGTTGCATCGGTTTTCGGATCACCAGTAGTTCTTTCGGACAGTTCGATTCAATAAACCGGTTGAAGAAAACGGTTCACCGGTTCTTTTGCGCTCGACGTATAATGGCGTCATTTGCGATGATTGCCCTTGATTCAAGCCTTCGGTTTACCTGCGCTCATAACACTAGCACAGAATCAGTTCAGAATCAATCACCAAAAGAATCAGTTCAGTTCAGACGCTCTGTGTGTCAGTCTGCTTCACACTGAATCACACATGCGCAGTATCATCAGCTCTTTGGTTCACGAATCGGACGCGTCTGACAGAAATGGTTCTTGACTCGTGAATGAGTCAATGTTTTGTTCTTTATCTGGCTCGGCTCGGTGTTCATCTTCAGATCTCTCTTCACAGCAGTTCAGTCAGTGTACTGTTTGAGTGCATGCATTACTCCGGGATATTGGTTTGTTTGAACTCAGAGGGAGTGTCAGCCACATTAAAAAAAAAGTTAACAGCTTAAGTCATTTGTGGATTAATGCGTATTAGAGATGCGAACCGGATATCCAGACTGCTTTGATTTGAACTCTCTCACACAACAGACACGGAAGAGAAGACAATGCTGAATAAAGTCGTAGTTTTTGCTATTTTTGGACCAAAATGTATTTTCGATGCTTCAAAAAATTCTAACCGACCCTCTGATGTCACATGGAATACTTTGATGATGTTTTTCTTACCTTTCTGGACATGGACAGTATACCGTACACACAGCTTCAATGGAGGGACCGAGAGCTCTCGGACTAAATTTAAAATATCTTAAACTGTGTTCCAAAGATAAACAGAGGTCTTACGGGTTTGAAACAACATGAGGGTAAGCTATTAATTACATAAATTTGCTATCAGGGTGAACTAACCCTTTAATGCCATACATCGAGCAGGACCACAGTATGGTGCTTCAAAAAACTATGTTATTTTGGGCTTGATTACGCTACCTCCTCATCCATCTCCTCTTCATCTGCTGCCTCTGCCCTCAGGCCATTGTGATGGAGGGGTGTTCGGCTGTTCAGACCGTACAGAGGTTTGGCACAGCTCAGAGTCACCTGCTTCTGCACCGCACTGTTAAACGTACGGTGCTGCTGAGCCTGAGAAAACAGAGTGATGGAGAGAAAACCAAAAACAACCTCAATAGTCTACAATGCAAGTCACTGCAACTTTACATTTCTATTTGCGATGTGTGCAACAAAATTTGTACATATCATTTCCATTTCAAAACCTAGTCAGGTGTCTACATAGATCAATTTAAAGCATCCTGTTTTTGCTCCGGCTGTTCCAAAAGTAAGCCAGCATTAACATGCATACAACAAGCTCTGAAATCAGTCTATTCTCTCATGCACTTTGAATGATATGTAGACACCTATGTACAGCACTCCAAATCATTCACTTATGAGCATCTATTCAGTTAGGAAGCAACCATAGACTAGGTTTTGAAACAGCAACATTTACAACTCCCTATTTAATCAAATAAAATAAAATCATACCTGTCTCATTGCAGTTTCACCAATTTTATCCGAGTGCTTTCGGATACTCTCTAAGAAGTCTTTCAGGTCAGACATGGAGATCTCCTTAATCTCCTCTCTGAGTTTTGGGAGTGTCTCAGCCATGATTTGGCAGAACCTGTACTGGCTCACTCTGGGAATATAAATGTTTTCTAGCTGCTCCATGGTTTTCAATGCAGAGTAGTATCTGAAAAGGAAACGATTCACCTCAGTCTTCAGTTTACCAGTCTCTTAAACCCCTTAAATCACTGAAATATCAATAAGATGACAGAAATGAGATGATAATAAAGAGTAAGTTGGTTTTGAAATTCTTAATAAAAAAAAATAAAAAATAAAAAAATTAAACATCTGGGTTACAGTGAGACACTTACTAGGGTTAAAATATGTACATTGATCAAATGACTTATAATATGATGTACTGACAAAACACACACAAACAATTAGATGCACCTTTATTTTGGCACTCACGTCCATCGACCGTTCTATGAATTTCACAGAGGTGACATTAAATATTTGAGAAGTTATAACAACCAACTGGGATATAGTACTGGAAACTTTCAAGACCAATTAAAAGTTTATTTTGGTTGCCATTGTTAGTTAATAAAAATGTAACTTTAAAATAAGCACATAATTTTGTAATAAATCTAAACAAATTGTGATTGCGGCATGTTTTGATGTATCTGTAAAAATCCTATCTCTAGCTAAGAGAATCAGTGTCAGATCGTATCATGATGAAAGTGAATGGAGCCCATCTGTACTCATTGTTTTAACAGTACAGACCAAGATGTAAACCATATGTGCATTAACCTGATTTTAGTGTAAGGCAAACAGCTTACTAACCTTTTCAGTGTAATGTCATATTCAATTTTAGTCAGTTTAAGTCTGTTGCCATAAAACCCTAACATAACTGTAAAAATTTTTTACTGTATTTTTGATCAAAAACATTTCTGAGAATGTTTTTCTGAGCATCAGAATCTTAAAAAAAAAACATAATTATTCCAAATAATTTAAAATTGTATTTGGACCGCAAAGTGCAAACTTTAAAGGGTTAGTTCACCCAAAAAGGAAAATTATGAGAACGAGTCAATCTTTTGTTAGTTATCTGGCTCGGCTCGGTGTTCATCTTCAGTTCTCTCTTCACAGCAGTTCAGTCAGTGTACTGTTTGAGTAAATGAATTACTCCGGGATATTGGTTTGTTTGAACTCAGAGGGAATGTCAGCCACATTAAAAAAAGTTAACAGCTTAAGTCATTTGTGGATTAATGCTTATTGGAGAAGTGAACCATTTTAAACGATTCAGTTCGATTTGGTGAACTGGTTCAAGAAGATCTGGTTACCGTATTTTCCACACTATAAGGCGCACATTCAATGAATGGCCTATTTTAGAACTGTTTCATATATAGGGCGCACCGGATTATAAGGCGCATAGAATAGAAGATACTGCAGTCAAATGTTTGACTGTGTTTGCGTTGTGCATAATGTGCTAAAGGGGATGTCAACATTTTGACAGAGCGCCTTGATCCATATATAAGGCGCACTGTCGTTTTTTGAGAAAATTAAAGGCTTTTAAGTGCGCCTTATAGTGCGGAAAATACTGTACATCGAGTGATTCGTTCGCGAACCGGACATCACTACACTGCAGTGAACTCGCTCACAACAGACGCGGAAGAGAAGACACTGCTGAATAAAGTTGTAGTTTTTGTTATTTTTGGACCAAAATGTATTTTCGATGCTTCAAAATATTCTAACTGACCCTCTGATGTCACATGGACTACTTTGATGATGTTTTTCTTATACTTGGACAGTATACCGTACACACAGTTTCAATGGAGGGACTGAGAGCTCTCGGACTAAATCTAAAATATCTTAAACTGTGTTCTGAAGATGAATGAAGGTCTCACGGGTTTGGAACAACATGAGGGTGAGTTATTAATGACATTATTTTCCTTTTTGGGTGAACTAACCTTTTAAACCTATCATGATGTTATTGAACTTGCGAGCTGATTTATTTATTTTTTTAGTACCTTTTTAAAGAGATTCTATTTCTAACCTATTTTGTCAACATTAATGAATATGGCTGATTTGCAAAAAAGATAAAAACTCTCATTAGCCCAGATAAGCAGTAAGTTACCTTTTCGATTCAAGCTGCTCCTTCAATTTGCTGTACATTTCCAGGACTGCAGAAATGTAAACAAAAGACAGCATGATTTCAAGTAAAAACTGAAACATTTTCACCTTTCAGAAGTAAACTTTGAATATTCCTTTTTGAAAGAAACAGAGCAAAGAAACCACAACCTAACTGCATTTTTCTATAGAATTATCCAATAGGTTTCTTTATTAAACCACTGTAAAAAGTTTCACTTTCAATTTTTACGCGAACGCGTCATCTCACCAGGAATGCAGAGCTGCAGCTTCTCCACCGTGGTGGCCATGTTCCTCTGTTGAATTCGGCAGCGGATGACTTCCTCCGTCTGGGCCTTCACCTTACATAAGGGAAGGTCAAAGAGTGTGAAGCCCTCTCAATTAACGAGACAGTCCTCTTTGTGCTATTGTTCGATAATAAACATTCTGTGCTTCTGCCCATCTAACGGCAGACATACTAACAAAGCCAGACTGTGCCATACCTCTCGTCCGGCGTCTTGAAGTCTTCGATTGGTGTCGCTCACTTGGCCCTTAAAACATAATATCAGTTTGTTAGACAAATAAGCCCACGATTCCATGTTGTAACTGCTCACCCTTGTAATCAGATCATACTTCATGAGGAGTCAAGAACAAAGCCATGCAAATTCAAATTAAATGTGCAGCGGGAACTTGAACTTTTGGTCAGCGGGGAGCTTTTATGGCCGGTAATCGCTTCTGACAGCCCTTTCTCACAGATTCTGTGACAAACTTCTCAATTTTACTTGGGATTTTTGAACTTTGGTTGTTCCTCTGGCTCTGTCAAACAATTCAAATCAATGACCCAATTGACCATTGGTCCCTTGTTGGTAACTTCAATGAGCTCTATGTGCCATTCATTGTCTGGGGTAAAATGCGGATTGCATTTTCTGGTAATTAAACATTGTTTTTTTTTCTTTTTTTTTTTTCAGCTGAACACAAACACTGGGTGGCTGATTAACATCAAATGTGAAAACCTCCACACCACAGCGCCAGTATAGTGCTGCAGGTGCAGGGACCGCACGGCCACAGACTTTCCCACATATTAAGTCTCATTAGGTCATCGTACTAAGGATCCGCTTTTTGAGTTTATTAAAAATCTCATTTATTCGTGAACAAAGAGGGCCCAGTGACCTCATTGATGCCATATGTGCTCTCTTGTTATCTGAATATGCTTCATATAATGTGGGTCTAATTACGAGGATTGGTGAGCCACTCCTGTGCCGTTTGGTCACCATCTTCCACTCTGGGAAGTGGAAAGGGAGCTAAAGAGAATTGGCGTGTGACTCCAGCGCAAGACCTGAACCCGGTGAACGCACAATGACCCAACCAACGCGGATAAAAACTAGACACCATGGGCATGTCATGGGCATACAAACGTTTTTATGGAGAATGGTGCTTAATATTTCTTAATGCAATTTCAAGGCAATATAATTGTCTACCGTATACTCCATTGTAGAAGAACGTATACATTTTATTGGGGATGACCAAGAAAAGTTTGATATTAAATTACATGTGTAATGGCTCACCAGTAATGCTCATCATTGATATCACTTTTGAAGGCATCTTGAGCAAAACAGCTCCATAATTAGCTCCATATTTACCAAAAGATGGAAGTGTGTTACACAGAACCTCTATTCATCCAAAGTTAAGATGAATATGTAATAGAAAGCTCTCTTGGCAAACTGTTTCAAACTCCTGAACTGAACTCTAAATGAATTTAATCTTGGCCCAATTTTGTACAAAATTGCATCACACCAGTTTCTTTGTTTTTGCTTGAAGCATATACTGCACTCTTCATATTCAGGGGGAGAAAAAAATCTTTTTTAAAAGTCTAGTAAGGTATAGAAAATAAGACACTGGAACAACATGCATTTGAAATTAAGTACCCCCATTTCAAAAATAGGCAAAAGACCCCTTTTTTAACCACACTAGCCAAAAAAAAGTGCCAATAAAGTACCGTGGTAGTATAACGGTATTCTTTACAGTAACTTGATGTATCACACAAAAAAATATTATATATTAATATGATAATCATTCAATATAAACAACATTACATACAATCAATATTGAGATAATCATGTCAGCCTTCCAATGCTTATCATTACATATTTCAACATTTATTTAATAATAATGATAATAATTTCTAAAATGGCCAGACAGGTTCAAGATGAAAACATTACAAAATGTTTGTTCGTTTGTTTTTCACTAAATAAACACAATGAAAAGGGCTCCAAACAAAAAAATCAATTAAGCTCCTATAGTGGAAAAAAACAGACGCCCAATAATGTTTTTAAGAGCCACATAACAATGCACTTACTTTTAGTCACCCTGTTGTGTGCATGCCTCTCTTCTTCTTATAGTTTCAGCATTTTCATCTTGTGAATGTTCTGGGAACTGAAGCTTATTTGGGAACTGAATGTCACTTCTGATTTATGAACTATATACAGTCAAATAATTTTTTTATTACGCAGAATCTGAGCCAGTTTCACTGCCACTGACCATGATTATGTCCATATCACTTGGCCACTGAGTGTAGTTTGGCCGTCTCCTCTTCTTTTTTGCAGAAAGCCAGCGTTTGGCACATGATTCAGGATCAAACTGTTCAAGTGATGGGCCTTCAGTGCTGATACTGATCAAATCTTCCAAGGTTGACACATGGAGTGAATTGGGTACTTTAGATTTTATCCTGTTTTGAGCTGAAAAGCCACGTTCACACTGAGCAGCCGAAATTGGTAGGACAAACATTATCTCAACTAGATGCAAAACATTCTGGAAATCTGTGCAGTAGGGCTCTTTTGTTAGTAAGCTGCAATAGGATTTATCTGAAAACTGTCCTTTAACAAGGGTTTTCAACAATCTCCATTCTGCCTGTACAGCAGTGATGTCACATCCATTTTTCAGCAAGATGTCTTGATACCATTTCAGCAGTGTGTCAATTTCATTTACCCCAAAAGCGTAGATGTCGATTGGCCAAGAATCATGACAAAAGATTGAGAAGCATTGAATGATCTCTGTCCCTTGTGTGTTTTTGTGCTGAGTGTTGTCTCTCATTATTTCAAACCTCCTTTCAAGCTCCTTAACTGTAATGTCTACAGTTTCATCAATGAGGTGGTTTAGTTCTTCACTGAAACCTTGGAGATCACCGCCTTTCAGCTGTATGTTTTGAAAGGAAATGCCCAAGTAGTCAGATGAGGCTGCATTTTTCTGCCTTCTGGTCTGTTTTTCTCTTTGGGCTTTGTCCTGCTGCACCACATTTTCATGCTGAGCAACTGAATTTAAGTTTGTGTGACTGAGAAATTCCTCCAACTTTCCATTTCTCACTGGTTTGTCCTTCATTCCCTTGATTGTACAAACACAGGAATCAATAGCTGCTTTAGCCTGAGGTAGAATAAGCGAGGTCTTCTGAAGCACAAGACTCAACTTTGAGATTTCTTCAAACAGGTCATGGAGAAAGTGACAAAACCCCACAAAAGGCAACTTTTCCATTTGTTGTGAGATGTGTTTTGCTCTTCCTGTTATTTCAGTGTTTTTGGATGAGGCAGCAAGGTGTTGCATGTGGAAGTGAACAGCTGTATATTGGCCCTGGCCTTTAGTCTGATCAGATGCAAGAAAAAACAGAAAGGGCTCTGTAAGTGTGAGGCAGCCAGCGCTGGGTCTTCACAGCAGAAGGTGTTCGTATGGCACAGCCTAACTCCATGCCAATGGCTTTCAACTCACGCTTGCGTTTGGGGCTAAAATGGTATGTTTTCCATATTAGCTGCAGCAAGTCATAGACATTTTCAATCATTGGAACAGACTTCTGAACATCTAGCATGGCTAATTCCAGTCTGTGTGGCATACAATGAAAGGAAAGAATGTGCTGTCCTATTTCTTCTCTTAAGAGAGCACCTACTCCTCCTCGAGCACCCATGTTAACGGCAGCCCCATCTGCTCCAAATGCAGTAATCTTCTTCTGCCACCAATCACGATTAGTTTGTTTAGCATTACTAAACAAGCATTTTATTTTATCTAATACTCCATGTGCATGGCAGTGTTCAAGCTCAGTTAAACCAATAAACCTGTTCACTGCCACACCTGCAGAAATGGGCCTGCAGTATGCAATAACGTTGTCTTTCCCAGAAACGTCTGTGCCACAGTCAGTGCTTGTTCTTTGAGCTCATCTGCAATGCATCCTACAAACTCAGCACAAGATGTGTCGTTATCATACGTTTTGCTCACATCAAGTCCGTTTTTTCTCATTAATAATATCTGTGAACTAAATTTATTGAACGGCAGCTCTTCCTGTGCGATCATATAGGCTGTGTTAAATTTCATTTTTAACTCCTTCCATTCCTTTTCGACCCGCAGCTCACATGCAGGAGAAACTGCACGTGCTAACGGTGTAGTCTGTGGAGCATTCCTCGCGATTATGTGATCACGTGCATTTTTATGCTTGTTACTGTTCCCGTGTTTTCTCAGTCTCTTTTTTGAAATGGTTCGTTCCTGTAATGAACTCCGTTTTCCCCGCTATTTCTTTGCCCGCTCTTGAACAAAAGTCACAAAACATGTTTTGTGTCTTGTGATCATACCTCAGCCTAGAAAACTCCTGAATCCAGGAAGTTTTGAAATGTCTTTCGGCACGGTGTTCAATGCCTGAAGTGGAAAGATGAATCCCTGTGTCTCTGGCATTCTCTACAGCGCTCGTGCTGGCACAGCTGCTGGAGCCTGCTTTTTTGTTAGCAGGAGAGTCATCCGTGCTGGTGATTAACAGAGATGAGGATTGCTTGAAGAAGTCAGATATTTTTCGCTTTGACATTTTTTTCTTGTGCGGAAAGGTGACAATTCGCTTTACCCGTTCATATTTTGGCGCTTTCACTCAGTGAAGTTCACGCAAAACATCTTATTTCATGATGTTAACAATACGAATGAAGCAATAGGCTACTGGTTGTAAAACATACACGTAGGATGCAAATTTACAATCAAAGGTAGTAAATTTTTATTGTCGCCAATGGCGACCTTGACAGGAATTTCACTCACAAATAAATATATTTGGTCGCAAATGCAACCATTTTAGTCGCAGTTTGGAGCCCTGATGAATAATATTTGATCTTATTCCTTAATATGTACCATTGTAAGTAGTAAACTGCACACAAGGTCAAGGACTAATGAGGCATTTTGAATTGATTCCACTAAATTGATCCTATGAATATTAATGAAAGGCTTTCCAACACTATTTAATAATCACAGCGATGTTCACTTTATTTTGAACTGTGAGCTAAATCAATGTAAATATGTTGTGAATTTTCTATATATCACCCAGCATTGTTTAGTATAATGGTTTATATTTCTGATAATATTTTACCACAATACTCTGCCACAATATTTAACAGGAAAACATATACATATATACATATACACATTTTTTTTAATTATCTCAATAAGAATGCATAATATGCTTCTTATCCCTAAAATAATTGCAATTATGATTTCCACGTACCATCAGCTTCTCAGCATCTGCTCGGACTTTCAGCAGTTCTGTGATGGCGTCCACGAATCCCTGATGATGGAAGTTGCACATTTTCTCAATCTCTCTGTCATGGTTGCGTATTCTGGCATCAAGTTTCTCCATAAACCTTTTGTGTGCGTTGGGCTGATCATCGTAAACGGATCTATAAAACAAACATCCAAGTACTACATTAAACTAGTTCCAACAAACAGAGATACTGCAGAAATATTCTTTATAACAGAAATATTTTTTACATATACCACACACAACATTTGAAAGTTCTACATTTTAATGGCAAAAAGCATTATTTTTGTGTAAACACTTTGTGATTCCTTTCAGATAACACACACACTTCAATACTCTGCAGGTGTTATCAATCTAAGAGCATGTGTGTTACAGTAGCTGTAACTGTAGCTGAGAGCTAGCAAGGTGAGGCCAACAGACGGGCTGCTTCTTCAGTGTGCTGTGAGATCACAGAGTGCTCCAGACGGCTGTCGCAGTGAGGAAAGAACAGTCCGAGATGATTCAGGCTCTTCACTCACTTCCTGACACAGATCCAGAGGAAGTGTGAAGGGAACTGCACCAGCTGACACCGTACTGCATTACTTCTCATTCACAATCAACATGAAACAGTGAACTGGCCATTCTACTTCCATAAAGTATTTCAAATATGTTAATAATAATTCTGGGGACTTTTCATCTATCAGTGATTGACTGGATTCAGAAAATTGTATAAAATGCCATTTTTGGGGGGGGGCTGCAATCTATAAACACTGGGTTAAAATGACGTGACTATGAAAAAATATACTACACAATGTGGGTGAGAACCACTAGAGTGCAGAATATGCTGCAGCTGAAGAGATGCACGAATAGTTCTCCAAGTGCACCACCCTGTGGGCAACAAGGAAACAGAGTATGTCGAATCACTGATGCACATAGATGCATATTTATTAAACAAACCAGCAGCAGAGGTGGAAAGAGTACAAAAATATTCTACTCAAGTAAAAGTACCATTACATTAATGAAATTTTACTTAAGTACAAGTAAAAGTACCAGTCTAAAAATCAACTCAAGTAAAAGTAAAAAGTAGCTCATTTAAAATTTACTCAGAGTAAAAATTACTAAGTTACATTTTAACAGTGGGACGGATTCAAAAATGGGACAGGCCAAGGGGTGTCAAACTCAGTTCCTGGAGGGCCACAGTCCTGCACAGTTTAGATTTAACACTAATTAAACACACCTGATCCAGCTAATCTAATCATTTAGGTTTATTTGAAAACTACATGATATGTGTGCTGGAGCAGGGTTAGAACTAAGTTTGACACCTCTGGGATAGGTCTATTAATCTCAAACTAGTTGTTTTTAATTAAAGGAATCAGTTATTTAGAATAATAAAACATTTGGGCTGTTACCAGGTAAATCAATATCAACAAACTCATCTTTTAATGCAGAGGAAATGCAGAAGATTCATTGGAAGTGGCATTTAGATGTATTACACTGTTTAGTGCAGGACAAGAATGCATTTAACCTGCAGTTACAAATGCATGAATAATGTTTTGATATACAAGACATAAAATGTTGAATACTCATTTGAAATGATAAGAAATTAATTATTTAAAAAAATCAAAAGATACTTTAAATGTGAAATTAAAATGGCCAGTATGTGTCAGCAAGTCACTGTTAATAAGTGAGTCATTGCGATTGAACCGAATCATTTAAACGGTTGATTAATTCAGGAACGAAACACTGTCACGTTGCTCAGAGACGCAAAACTGTGCTTTGGTGGCAGTGTTTGGAATTATTTTCTGTTGTAGAAATAGAGCTAAAAAAGGCAATATAATTTCTAAAACGCAAGTCTCTTAATTAACTTGTTTACTGAACTGTTATATATATGTATGCATGTATATATTCATGATGATTTTTGGAGGAAAAGACGGCCTTTGTGTGATTTTGATTTAATATATGAAATTATATAAATATCTGAATTTTCTGCCCCATATCTTCAATTTTGTGATCATGCTAAATGCATTTTAGGAGACTGAATCACACCGTGAAAGAACGCACTATAAATGCGCGCGCACATCATTAAAACAAAAATAGCACACTCCTCACCACGGTCTTTTTGGCTAATTTGTGCAAAACCTCTTGCTAAAATGTCAAAGCTTCATTTTAACCACCAATGCAACGATGCAATTATTTAGCTTACCTCTACATTCTTGCGAAGGGTTGATGTCTTGTCGAGATTTTATAAGCTGCTAGTTTGGTCTTCCTAGGAAAGTACAGCTCACACTGCATAATAGAGCATACATATGGCCAGGGGTTCACTTCATTTCCTTCAAGTTCAACTTCAGAATATGAAGGGGGTTTCGTTTTCAGCGGTGTCTGCACCACTAACGCCTGTTTTGTCCGTCTGCATCTTTCTTGTGATTTTAGCGCCAGTTTGCCCTCCTGCCCATTATTTACTGACGTAGTTTCCAGCGAGCGATTTTTTTTTTTTTTTTTACTCAGTAATTAATGCGTTTTAAAATGTAGCGAAGTACAATACTTTAAACAAAATATACTTAAGTAAAAGTAAAATTACAGATTTAAAAAATTACTTTAAAAAGTATTAAAAAGTAAAAATTACTTTAAAAAGCAGCCATCGATCAGTGGGTCTCATGTGGATTACACTGAACATGAAGTGGTTACCCAACATAATATACATAATACTCCGAACTAGCATCAGCATCATTCACAGTCTAGACGTTGAGGCTGTGTTGCCAATGGCAACCTGGATTTAATCTGAACCTTCTGCTCGGCCTCTGAAAAAGAGAGAGCCAGCTGGCAGTTTCACTAGCAGCGAGCCATCCAAGACTTTGCTCCTTTGCTATTATGAATATCTTTATTTGGAAACCAACTGTTACACTCTATACCAGCAGCATGTTTCAAGTACAATTGTTTTTAAATATAATAGTGCCGTTTTCATCAAGTCTTCATTATCAGTGATGAAATAGAAAAGAAAAAAAAAATTGTAACGAACAATTTTCATTAGTAATTTACATTTTTGCTTTCAGAGTTGGTGCTAGCTATATTTATCACAAAATTCATTAGTACCCTTAATGGGGAAAGAAATGATTACCACATGTTTGTCAACCCTTGAGAATCAAAGTAAACATAAATCTTGTGTTCACAATGGAACTCCAGTAACATACTTTTAAAATGAACATTTAATTTTTCCCTAAATTCTGTTTAATAAAAAAAAAGAAATTATATATATTTATATATTTTTTTTAATAATATATAATATATATTAATGAAATTAATTAATATAACTTTAACAATTTAATCTTTTAAACTGTGATAAATATTAATTAATATTAATATTAATTTACAAAAAACATGCAGTTTTATTAGCAGCATGCACTGGCGGACTGATGTCATGTTTATTTCTGCGGTGTGATAGGCTGTCAGATCAACAGGCCCTTTCCTGTCACCCCGATGGAAAATGCTGAGGGCCAATTTCTACTGAAAACACACAAAGGTTTCTAGAATCAGTACCCAATTCCACTGCCTTTCAGAAGGTCACATTACGCCCCATAATGGGATATCCTTTCCCCGAATCTGCACACATGCACACAGAACTTCTATCAGCAGGGCCATGTTCACAATGAGTTTCCTCCTTCCTGTTATTGAATTCAACAGACCAAAGAGCAGCAAGTTCCGGACAACTGCCAGGAGGTACTGAAGGAAACGGAGCAAGTAAAAGTCAAGCCTCTCCTCTTACAGCTCAAACACAAAACACAGATCATTATACATATACAACTACCACCACAGGGCGCTAACATGAGCTTAACCACTGTGTTTACATATATTTCAGGACATAGGCTTAGGAAATAAGGTTTATTCTTGGGTTTTTGCAGAAGCGTTCTGAAACAATATGTAAATGTGAAATGTTCCTCTAAAGCCGTTTAAGGAAAGAGATTCAGTCTAGAGAAAAATGCAGTCATTTCATTCTGTTGAACACAAAAGAAGATACTATGGAAGTCAATGGCTACTAAGGCTGCACGATTATGACAAAAATCATAGTTGTGAATTATACCCTTGAAATTGTAATTGCGATTATTAATTACGATTATCACAATTTACATGAAATGGTGTTTATACCATTGTTTGATGCAACTGCATGCCGTATTTTTATATGAAAGTATGAATCCACGATATTCACATCACAGGATGTGTAGTTGATCCGTTATTCATTAACTGTACGAGCCAGCTGCTCCCCGGCCCTTGACGAATGTGATTCGCGGATTAATTGCACAGCTTAACCATCATAGAGTGAAAGTTTATCATTTTCATTTGTTTTTAAGTCCAGTCAGTTTAACAGGGCAGAGCGAGAGAGCGCGAGAGAGAGCACGAGAGAGAGCGTGCGAGAGAGAGATCGCAAGAGAGAGCGCGAGAGAACGAGAGAGAGCGAGTGTGCGAGAGAGAGCACGAGAGAGAGAGCGCGAGAGAAGGAGAGAGAGAGCGCGAGAGAGAGCGAGCGTGCGAGAAGGAGAGAGAGAGAGCGCGAGAGAGAGCGAGCGCGCGAGAGAGAGCACGAGAGAGAGCGTGCGAGAGAGAGAGCGCGAGAGAACGAGAGAGAGCGAGTGTGCGAGAGAGAGCACGAGAGAGAGAGCGCGAGAGAAGGAGAGAGAGAGAGCGCGAGAGAGAGCGAGCGTGCGAGAACGAGAGAGAGCGAGTGTGCGAGAGAGAGCACGAGAGAGAGAGCGCGAGAGAAGGAGAGAGAGCGAGCGTGCGAGAAGGAGAGAGAGAGAGCGCGAGAGAGAGAGAGCGCGAGAGAGAGCGAGCGCGCGAGAGAGAGCACGAGAGAGAGCGTGCGAGAGAAAAAGAGAGAGAGAGAGCGCGCGAGCGAGCGAGCCCCGGCCGCACGCTCACCATCTTCAAACAACACGAGCGCTGTCTTGCTCTCTCTCCCTCGCGCATATTAATCAATTGACACAATGGTGTCGATGTTTAAATCATTAAAAATGAGAATGTAAGTGTGTTCACCCCATTTTTGTTTGTAAGAAAAAATTAGGTTAGATTTCATATCACAATATATATCGCAGAAAAATAAAATATCGCAATGTCATTTTTTCCCAATATCGTGCAGCCCTAGTGTTTTTCTATAGTATTAAGGATTGGTTTCTTCTTTAAATGATAAAAAAGTTAAAATATGAAATATGAATATGAAATATTATTTTATCCTAAATTATTATAATGGGAAAAAAGTAACAATGTAGAAAGAAAAAAAACGCATCTTAAGCACACAGAATAACATAAGTGGACTTTGAACGATTAATTGCCGCTTTGAACAATTACATAATTATGGCATCCATAATTTTAATTGCAATTAGAAACTTAATTAATTGTGCAGCCCTAATGGCTACCACCAATTGCTTGGTCACAACATTCTTCAAAATATCTTCTCTAAGAGAAAATGATTTACCACACAGAAAACAGGGCATGTGATCATGTAAACACCATAAGTAACATATTACAGGTTTTTGAAGATAATGTGTAAGTAACATAGCTAAAGTAACGTAAAGGTATAGAGAAAGTTGCTTGTACCACGCGTATATTTGGGTTAAGAAAACATATGAACAGCACATGTAATCATAATGCTTCTTGCCTGTTCTTCTACACAACAAAGGTGTTTTGGGGACTGAAAAGGCATATTTTTTTAAACAGGTTTCAAAGTGCAAGTTTTTGAAAACACCACTGTTATAGTTTCCGTGTAAACACTACCCTCTACATTGCGAGTAAATCACTTGGATATGCGACTAAATCTTAACTCTGAGCGACTAAAAGTCTAATATTACCCAATATTCACCAGTGTGTGAGTTGGAGGCTAAGTGAAAGTTTAGCACAGATATATTTTCACTCACCGAACGCTCTGACTCTGACTGAGCGCTTCAGAGTTTCACTCTCCGTCAAGCGATCTGTGATATTTTTCAGTTCATCTGAAATGGATGTGCAGCCACCTGTATTTAATGTACCATAAACTCTAGTGTGAAGACACACGGCTCACTGTCGCTTTGTCACACATACAAGGAGAGAGAGAGAGAGAGAGAGAGAGAGAGAAAATTTACGTGCTGCATGTAAACGATATTCTTTGTTGTATTTTCCTGTCAAAATAATCTCATTGGCTGGCGTTCACCTATTATAGTCCTTGTTTTCATTTCAGCAAATCAGTTCAAACGAATTGACACAATCTGATTAATATTCATACATCCAGCAGCTCATTAATCCTTGTTTTATATCGTTCTTATTAGTAGAATTAATATCATTATTATCTTATCAGTATTTTTATTTTTTTTTACAGAAATACTGAATGAACAAAAAAGTACCACCACCAGTCCAGTTAAAATGTTCAGATGACTAATATGCATTCAAACATAGTTATAAATTTTAAATTCTAATTACTAGAGTTCTATCATTAAATAATACTTTATTAACATATTATAATGCTTGACTGACTGATGTTAAGAGTGTACTTTCTAGGGATGCACGATCATGATTTTTCATGGCCGATTCCGATACCGATTTTTTTACAAGCAAACTGGCCGATTCTGATACCGATTTCTGATTGTTTTTAATCTTTAAGCAACAAATAAGAAAGAAGGAAAGTGTGCAAAAACAAGATGTTTATTTGGTATTTAATAGGCCAAACTGGCTTTTGGCTATTGAAAACAATAACCGTAACCATCTGAAATTAATGGCAGTAACAGCACAGTAAGTAGCCTACATTCAGTACAATCATAGATGGTACAGACATCAGCATTTAGCTTTTGTTTTTGAATTGGGTTGAAACTACATAGAACTGGCCTTAAATTAAAAGATTAACTGTAATCATTTGAAATTAAAGGCAACAACTGCATAGTTCTACAATCCAAACAACACAAACAACACATTCAATAAGATGTTTCTTAATCAGCATTCAATATTTTAGTTTTTAAATTTGGTTTTAAATAAAAAAACGTCTTTACCAGTGAGACTAAATAAAAGTATGCTATAAATACATTATTCCAAATTGTTAAATTGAAATGATGTTGGTGCGAATAAAACAAAGATGCAGTGTTTCATTCTTCCAATAAAAAAAAAAAATAGGGTAATGATTCACATCTATATTTTTTTACTTGAGCCACTGAAAAATAAATAAATATTGTCTCAACTTAAAAAATATAGATGTGAATCATTACCCTAAATGTTTTTAATTCAACTAATGAAACACTTTTTTCAGTGTGCTACAGCAGGTGATTTTTATATCAAATTAAGTCGATGTAATTTAAGGTAAATTAAAAATAATCATCCTATACAGAACTAGGGCTGTGCAAAAAATCAAATGCGATTTTCATGCACATCTCATCAGTAAAGATGCTCCTGTAATTAGAAGTATATCTCAAGCACGTGCGTTCAGATCAGGGTTGCCAGGTTTTCACAACAAATCCTTCCCAGTAGCTTCTCAAAACTAGTCCAAAACTAGCCCAATTGCGTTTCCAGGAGGTTCCCCGATAAAAATTGCTTCCCGGGGTTAAAACATACATTTTTTGGAAGGGTTGTCTTGGTAAAATTCGCATTTTAGGGGCTAAATATCACGTTATTGGTAGTTGGGGTTGCTTCAAACCGCGGATATGAGCCCTAGTTTACTGACAACTAACACAAAATCGTTTTCAAAATCGACAAAGAATCGCCTGCGATTTTAACATTGATTTTGTGTAGATTGTCATTATGACAAAAATCATAATCACGATTATTTTTGTCAATATTGTAATCACGATTATTTAACAATTATGAGGGGGCCATATGACCAAAACGTAATATGAGTGATTTATTTCAAGAAAGTGATAATATTTTCTGTAAAATCGGTTGCTATGACATCTACATTGTAGAGAACAGCAGAATTTCAAACAAACAAACAAAAAGTCCACAAAATTATTGAAAATTATTGAAAATAATTAAACTGTTATTGATAAAAAGGCAAAGGACAAATACAATAGACTAAAAAGATACAAATGAAACAAACTGTGCTTTAATGTTTATTTTATGCAAGTCTCAAGCAGTTTACAGCTTACTACAGAAATTAATAATAACTTTTCTTTGTTTCTTAAAGCTACAAAAGTCCTTCACTCAAGAGCAGTGTGTGATTATAAATTTGTCTTTTGTTGTTTGATTAATAAGCACACAGTCGCAGCAGGAAAATAGCCCACTGTCACTTTAAGAGCTGCACGGATACAATTTACCATAACACGTATTTTCATTCTCAACTCTTTGCGTTCATTTATTACATGACCGACGAAGGTATAGATGAATAATCACTAAACGCAGCATTTTTGTGTGTATTTGAGCGTTTAGGCGCACACCTTGAGCTAAATGATGACTTTAATGTCATGTAACATGATTTTACTGATTTGCACAGGAAATTGGGCTTTTATGGAGGAACGAAAGCGCAGCGCTGCAAAAAAGGGGCAGAATGGGGCACAATAATCGTTTTATCTCGATTATTGTATTTTCATGATCGTTGGAGGCCAAAATCTAAATGTAACCATTTTTTCAATTAATTGCACAGCCCTAAAATATATAGGGGTGCACCGATCAAGATCGGCCGATCATTAATGCGCATCTCGTCAGTAAAGCCGGTTCTCTAATCAGCGTTTATTTGCGCAGCTATTGCTCTATGTGAAATCACGCACCTGATGGAATTTACCGCTGATTAGAGAACCGGCTTTACTGATGAGATGCGCATTAATGATCGGCCGATCTTGATCGATGCACCTCTAAAAATATATATTTGTATCAGTCTGGCGAGTACCGTATTTTTCGGACTACAAGTCGCACCTGAGTATAAGTCGTATCAGTCCAAAAATACATCATGATGGGGAAAAAACATATATAAGTCGCACTGGACTATAAGTCGCATTTATTTAGAACCAAGCACCAAGAGAAAACATTACCGTCTACAGCCGCGAGGGGGCGCTCTATGTTTTCAGTGTAGGCCATCTAGCGCCATCTCGTGGCTGTAGACGGTAATATTTTCTCTTCGTTCATTTCTCTCGGTTCATGTCAAATAAATTTGGATAAATAAGTTGCACCTGACTATAAGTCGGAGGACCAGCCAAACTATGAAAAAAAATGCGACTTATAGTCCGGAAAATACAGTAAACTAAAAAAAATTCTAGCCAGCGGCGATTCATTTGCCAAGGTGTCCGTAGAGAGCTGAAACACCCAATACGGAAATCTTTGAAAATGGTGAAATCATGCATGTGCATAGTACGTGTTAAATATGTAAACATGTGCAGTGCATTTCGGTTTTAAAGACAATCGCAAACAAACATACACAACAATGGCGGAGTACATGGTACTGTTGTTGGCTAATGCCTCTTCAGCAAAGTGTGGATTTACTTCACCAATATTACAACCAACAGCCAAGACGCATCATATACAACATATAATCATCACTTCCCTAAAGGTACTGTTTACTTACAAGGTGACAGCGTCAACTACTGGCCTGGCGTACATAATACAGCATTTTGTGCCATTTTCACGGATACGTGTAAACGTGAATTGTTTTGAAAACTCTGCTTTCTAGCACAGAGTTTTTTGGTTTGTATAGCTATATTTCTGCATTAAAATTAATTTTGTTAAATATAAAAAATATGCATTTAGAAAATATATAGGGTGAATTTTAATTTCATTTACATTAACACTATTATAAAATAGCAGATCATTTTTTATTTTTATGTTGTGGTAAGGTGCAGGCTGTCAATTGGAATGAACTAGAATCCTCTTCATAAATGTGGTTCAAATATTCATGATCGGTTTAAAAAGTATTTTTCACCTTGCAAATTTGATTTGAAAACTTGTCTTTTATATATATTTTTAATTATTTTATTAAATGATGCTTATGGTTAAAATGAACAAATAATGTTTAATTAATGATTATACTATTTTATAAAATGTTTTTATATTACTTCTTACTTGATGTACACACTTTTTTTAGAGTCATGAAATAAAAAATAATGAAGGTTTAATTTAAATCTAAGATGATTCTGATTCAGTCAGCTAAATCAAAAATATCCTGGGAAAATCACCAAAGGTTGCGTTGCATCAAAATCCCTTAATACTGCAACTCAAATGGAAAAGCAGACTGCATGATAAAGCACTTTCTCTGCACACCTTTAAGCTTACAAGATAGAACTGTAAAAAAGCATGCAAGCCTTTCCTTCAAAGACTTGCTGTCATTACTGTATGTAAACAACATGTCATGTGTGCTAGATAACATACCTGGAATCTGTGAAATGTGAAAAGCTGTCATATCTGTAACAATCAGCGTGACTGTCAGCACAGAACGTGTGGCCTCAGGACATGTTGCCTGCACTGGAATGTTGAAATTTGCATGTCCCGAAAACCTTCTTTCTGGGGCTTTATCAACAACTAGTCTGGTTCATGTCCAAATGAATTAATTTCTCACTATTGGTTACATTATTTAGATTTATATTAAGATTCAGATGACACATCACCTCATAATGTGGAAGGTCAGTTCTGCTGAAATCATGATTTCTACTGTACTTATCAAGCCAAAAACCTTACAGTTAATGCAGCTGAGCTCAACTGAGACCTTGATTCACAAAATCACAAATTCTAATAAAATAAAAATCAAGCCATAGAAATCATGATGGGATGCAGCCGCGCACTACTGAAATTACTTGATCAGAAATCACAAACTCAAAAGACATCAGGATGGGAAATCATGAACCGATCAGAAGTCATGAAGCCAAAGATGTCATGACACAGTTGAGTGATACTGAAAACATTCATCAGAAACATGATCATGATATTATCAGAAATCACGAAGCCTAATATGTCATTATGGAGTGCAGCTTGGTGCTACCAAACTCATGACTTCATTATAAAACATAAAGCCAAAGAACACACAGCTGAGTGGTACTAAATCATATAGCTAAAGATCTCCTGGTGGGACGCAACTAGCACTACCAAAATGATCATTGGATTATAAATCATGAAGCCAAAGATGACTGGACACAGCTAATAAGTGCTCCCGAAATCATGAATTTGATCAGAAACTATAAACCCAGAGACCTCACAATGAGACATAGTTAAGTGCTACCAAAATTATGATTTGATCAGAAATCATGAAGCCAAAGACGCAGATGAGCGACAGCAAAATAATGATTTTATAAGAAATCATACTACAAAAGGTCTGGTCACAGGACATGACCGAGTGGTACCCAAAATCATGATTTTAATCAGAAATAATAAAGCCAACTACAGCAAATCTTTTCTGGAATAAGACACATTATCATGAAAAAATGATTTCTACTGAAATATGAAAAGCAACTGTGCTGAAATCATCATATTGTGAGTGGCGTCATGATATCTACTGAAATGACTCGGAGCGGAATATGAATGTCCGGCTCAACCCAGACTCATTTACTAACGCCACACCCACTCATATCTGGACAGCTTTCAGTCTTCCGCAGCAGAAATGTGTCGGGAAAAGGAAATGAACAGAATACAGAAGAACTGAGCCTGACAGAGACGTCAATTTGGTAAAACTAAAGCTATTATTATATCGAAGCTTTCCACCTGTCGACATCTCCATCATATCCATAACGCAGTGAGACCGTCACTGGGCCTGTGCTGCTTCACATCAGATGTTTACAACTTATTTGATCAAGACAGGCAGACAGATGCTTTGCAAATGAATACAAATAATCCCCACATAACATCCCCCAGTCGTACTCGATGAATGACAAGCAAAACAGCGATCAGCAGCCTGTGTCATTATTGAGATCAGCAAGCAGCAATCATTCAAAGAATTCATATGGGAAAACACCAATTCACATCGACTCGAGCAGCACTTTATTTGACAGACTTGTCAGCAATGAGCTGCATCTTTAGCAAACAAAGGCCTGCTTTCCATCCATCGGACAGGAGGAATATCACATCGCCATCTAAAGGGTAAATAAGAGCAGACGACGCTCCTCTCTCACCGTAGTGTCGGCCCCACGCACGCCGTGTCCGTGCTCTCGATCTCCTGTAATATTCGCTCATGTTCGGTGATAGTCTCCAAGCTCTCGCTCTCCGCCATGTTGGCTCTAATCGTCACAGTGTTCATTTGTGACAACGCTAACGGAGATGCAGTAACTCTGGTCCACCGATAGATGTCGCTGCAGCAGCTCGCGGGGTTTGCTGGCCAGGTGTATGGGGCGACGTTTGTAAAATAAAATGTGTAAGAAAAATTCTTGGGGCAGGGTCAGATTTAACTACAAAACAAATACATTTGTGCAAGATTTATAAAAAATAAGCTTTAGGCATTATTTGTATTACATAAAAAATATTTGTAATAATTTAATTTAAAATATATATTTTTTATTTTTTACTATATGACTATATTACAATAAAGTATTAAAGGTAAATGTAAATGTTTTATCTAAATCTAAATCTTCATTTTAAATCTAAATGATAAATCTAAATTTAAATGTTAAGTCCAAATCATAAATGTTAATCTTATATCTAAATGTTAAATCTAAATAATCTAAATAATAATAAAAATATTGTAAATGTTACACACATCTTTATGTACAAAGAGAACATTAAAAATATATATATAACATTTACATTTAGATTTAACATTTAGATTTAAAATGAAGATTTAGATTTAGATAAAACATTTAGATTTACCTTTAATACTTTATTGTAATATAGTCACATAGTAAAAAAATTTTTTTAATTATTAAATATATTTTGTAAGTAATACAAATATTGCATAAAGCTTATTTTAAGTAAATCTTGGACAAATGTATTTGTTTTGTAGTTAAATCTGACCAAATCTGACCAGTTTTTCTTACACATTTTATTTTACAAACGGCGCCCCATACAGGTGTAAAGGTTACAGTTTTGGGACTCTGTCAGTGAGCTAGGGACTATGCAGAGCCAAAATAAGTCGAATATTATAGGAAAGTGTGCAAGCGTCTTTTCTCTTGACCTTAGAGTGAAAAATAAACCATTGAGTGTTTTGTACTATTAAAAGAATATCAACAGTCCGTCATAAATTGTTGTAATTTTGTCTGTTTTTGTGTCTGTGTGTTAATTAGGAATTTGTTTACACATTACTAATGTTTTAGATTTAAAAATGATTTTCATTTGGAAGTGGAAAATTTCAAATTAGAGCTCTGGGATAAAAAGAATTGCCACAGAGGCCCGGAGTGATGTGTTGTTTCTAGTGTTATTATTTCTATTTAATGCTTGCTGTAATTCATGGAGTTATTGTTCAGTAATTCCATGAGTCAGATGTGCATTTTAGACATCTTCAGTATTCGTTAAAACCCATAGTTTAATTGAGTGAAAACATTCAATTTGAATTCACAATACTGCTATTATGACGTATCTTCAATTAATATATGGGCTATTGAAATATGCCTGTATATAAACCAGGGCTGTCGCTCTGGGCCCTGTGCACTGAATTTAAGATTGGTCCCCCTCTCACCATGGGATCCTGCTACTCAGTTCCACTATTACCCCCTGACTGGAGCCCCTGATATACACTACCAGTAAACATAGAATCATTTTTATTACTCATATATTTTTTTAAATTGTATACAGTATATTCACAAATTGTGACAATGAAAATAATTCCTACTTTGATCTTTTTGCTATGTGCATAAGAAATAGGCCTACTGTATACATATAATCGTGGGAAAATAACACATATGATTCAAGCATCCATCAAAAACATTGCTGTTTTAGAACACGTAACAGTCATTCTACCTTAAGGTCGTTCCTAAGGGCAGATCTACTGACTCCAGTTCTGCAAAAACTTTCCCATACACCTTTCCTTCCCCTTTGTCCTCTTCTTGGGGACTTGTGGGAATCTTGAGACTGCTGCTGCTGCTGTCGTTCATGTCTATTACTCTGTGTTAGACGGGGAGAATCGTGCTTCCAGCAGGACATACATATACTACTGTCAGCAGAAAACTGCAACTAAGGAAAAGGGACAGACCTTGTGATCTCTAGTACTTTGAATCCAACAAAACAGACTTCAGTGCTGTCCTGTTAAATATTTCCCAATGGTGCTTCAATATTTATCATACTACTGGACCAGGATCTGAATTTTATGGTACCTGAGACACTATAAAAGACTCAGAAAAAAGTGTGATATTGTAAAAATGCTTTACACACGTTTATGATAAGTTCATTTATACAAATGATTTGTAAGAATAACCTCAAATTGTAAAGTGCAATGTCTTGCACTTGGACATTGCTCATGAAAAATTGAACAAAAGAAATATTTACGCCATAACATCAACTGTTTGATTACATGTAAGAGGAATTAACTTACAAATTACACAGATTACAAAACACTGTTCAGTTGGCAAACTGATGATCAGTTGTTACCAAGCATTGACAAGCGGTTTCCTCTCTGCTTCAAAACAACAAGAGGCTATGACCTAACTTACAGGAAACAACGAGATGAATGTGTGCGTTTGCTTTTATATGTAACTAAGTTAGCAACTTTGTTGGTTGCAATGCAATTTCCCATTGCCAACCAAAAAAGTTGCTAACAGGTTAGCAACTATGGTTTTGGCAAACACACCCGTTTTGTCTTGTTTTCATTATCAGTTTGCAACCGCTTTTCTTTTTGAAAAACAATATTAAAAATATTACAATTAAAATAACTATTTTAGTGTTCCTGTAGCTCAACTGGTAGAGCATTGCTTATCAAGCACAAGGTTGGGGGTTCGATTCCCCAGGAACACGTGATATGTAAAAATTGATAGCCTGTATGCACTGTAAGTCGCTTTGGATAAAAGCGTCTGCTAAATGCATAAATTTAATTTTAATTTAATTTAATTTAACTATTTTCTACTTAAATATATTGTAAATGTAATTCATTCCTATGAATGGTGTTGATGAATTTTCAACATCATTACTCCAGTCTTAAGTGTCAAATTGTCTTTCAGAAATCTGCTGGTCAAGGAACATTTCTTATTATTAGCAATAACTTAAAAAAATGCAATGCTTGATATTTTTGTGGAATCCAGCACACTTTTTTTCAGGATCCTCGATGAATAGAAAGTTCAAACGGAAAAGCACTGCAAAAAATAAATACATAAATAGATTCGTAGAAGCAAAACAAACAATTAAGAAAAAAATTGAGTCGCTATCCATAATGAAATCTTGAATTAGACAACAGCTGAATCACATGACTTCTTACATGTATGAGGACAAGGCTGTTGATATCACCAGTGTTGCTTGTTCACACCACTTTTTTCTTAGAATATTGTACACTTCTGTTTTAAGAACTTCAAAAATGTTTTCTTTTAGTCGGATGTCAGGTATCTAACCACACAATCAAGACAAGCATAGACCAGTGTATCACTTTATCCTCTCACAAGAGCCCAAGATGTATTTCCATCCTCACCCACAGGATAATTAAACAGCTGTACCTGTGAATCACAATGACACACATCGGAAAGAAACAAAAAAGGTGAGTCAGCATATGACCTGTCATAAAGGTCTGGGAAAAATTAGAACTAACTACAAGATCAGACAAGAACTATTTAATCTGGGCTGCTCAGGAGTTGTGGAGTAGGGAATGAGGTCATTATGAGTGCAAACCAGTGGAACATTTCTGGCTTTGTTGAGTTTAACCATAAAGTGTAGCCTTTTTTTCTCTCTCCTCAAATCATAATATTCATAGTTTATTAAAAAGCATTTGTTAGTAAATATTAATAAGATGTAATTATCATCTTTATGATATTTAACTAAAATACTTTTAAAGAAATACTTAAAGCTTTCCTTTTTAACTTATAACTAAATTGTCATTTACTGATTAATATTTGACAATAATGCCTGATATGAAATTGCTAGTAAACTTCACAAATAATTAAAACTGCAAGCTTCACTTTGAATTAAAAATGAAAAATTTGAAACGGAAAGGCTGTAAAACATTGTTAAGTCGAACTTACAATTCAGCAAATTGGAATTATTCATAAATGATGCAGAAATATAATTGACATCTTTGTTTTATAAGATTAATTTATTACTAATATTCTGTATGTGACATTAGATTGCTAAAGATTCCATTTGTCATTTAAAAATGAAGGCAAGTCAGAAAATGTCAAATGTTTAAACAACAACTTTTATTTCGAATGAAATACATTCACATCACCACAATACGGTTAAATTAAATTCATTAGAGTATAAAGCATTTTCGCCTGTTGATTATTTTCCAACCACACATTCAAATGTTTAACATACAATATATTATATATACACTACTTTAAAAAACAAAAACCAGTTCTTACGTGAGGCCAAGCACAACTGCGTGTGTGCGTGTTAAAGCATTGTTTAAAAAGCACTTTGTGATTCAGCCACTCCCTCACTCTACAAGTGAACAAGAAGGAATGTAGCTAATTTGTTTAAATGAGTCACATGATGATTTCACATCTGGTCATTTTCTTGGAATGGTGGGTGGTCTTAACACAACCTTCACTTTATCTCCTGTGACCTGCAATGTGAAAAGTCTACAGTTTACCAAAAAGGTGAACGTAAGATTTCTTATAGTGTAGCTTTATTGACATTGAAGCATTTGGGCTGCTCACATATGAAGCAGCACATTAACATTACAAGATAAACTGTGTTATATGTAAGCATGCATAATAATACAATCACTGTAAGAGTAAATGTAAGTAACCAACTTGATCTGTGCTCCAGGATCCTGCTGCTAAAGATGGTTTGACTGGAGGAACAGGAGGTGGAGTTGGCTTGATTACCTACAATTACACAGACTCGAGCTGAGAGAATGTATTAACAAGTGCATAAACACAATGAAACTACTTACACGCTATCGCCTCTTTTCCAAAAATGATATCCTACTGAAATAGGTTGGATACTGTGTCTATTTAAGTCACAGTATCAAACCAAATACAAGCTTTTACTAACTAGAGGATGAGTAAAATCATTTTCAGTGGTAATCAACAGGAAGCTACAGATGACTCAACTAATGATCTGGATGAACTTGACCCGAGATGACCTGCAAAATATGTGCTTTGTACTTCAACTAAATGAAAAAAGTAGTATTCTCTTTTTTTGAAAATGTCAACTGAACAAGAGTACAAGTATTCGGTTTCAATATTACTTGAGTAAAGTACAAATTCCCTACAATAATACTTAATGTAAATTCATTCAAGTATTACAACCCAGATTTCATGAGTACTCTAATAAGTACTAATCTAACTGTACTCTTTTTTTAAAATATACTATTATTTTGTATTACTTTTATGATACATTTATAGTGCATGTTTTTTAGTATAACCTTCAAAAAGCTGAAATATATAAAATACATTTCCAGTCTTAAAATAAAATAATTATTTGCCCAAAAAAAAATAAAAAATATAAAATTTATTGGAAAAGTAAAGACAAATTTGTTCTGTTTGCTGTGGAGTCAAGAAATCTGTAAATATGATTAAAAGATGAATATGAGACAAAACTACAGAATGTCACATTTTATTATTGGGTGATTCAACACAAATATGTTTTACCAGCTAAGAAGATCAGCACTTTTACAGTTTCATCTCCCTATCTGATGTGAGCATATTGGAACAGTTGCCTCACAGATCTTTCTAAGTGTTCAGCTGTGTAATTCTTCAGATATTAAGAGCAGGGAATGTGTTTTATCAGTTATATCCATTGCTTCTGCATTCTAAGTCTTGCTTTTGCTGATGACACACACAAACCAGGATGAAGACGAGGAAGCCGTCTCTGAAATAAAAGCAAGCAATTTGGATGCTAAAAGAAAAGAGGAAGTCAATTAGAACTATAGGAAAAACAAAGGGCATGGAGAAATCAACAGTTTGGAAACTACTGGCGACATCAGCAACCAACAATGACCTGATCGGCTAAGAAAAACAACAGTAGTTGATGACAGACAAATCATGAAAGCTTTGAAAATGAACCCTAAAATACATGTCTGTAAAATCACCAACAACCTCCACAAAGCTGGGGTGATGCTCTGTCAATCTACAGTCCACAGGAGAATTTGACACAGAATTACAGAAGCTACAAAGCAAGATGCAAACCTCTGATCAGCACCAAAAAGAGAAAGGCAAGATTCTTCAAAAATGTGAGCCAGTAGAGTTTTGGACTGGAGTTGATGGACTGATGAGACAAAGATTAACCTTTATCTAACTGATTGGAAAGCGAAAATGTGGAGAAAAAAGGGAACTGCACATGATCCTAAGCATACAACCTCATCTGTAAAGCTTGGTGGAGGTGGTGTCATGGCATGGGCATGCATAGTCTCAGCCTCAGACGTCACGCCCACGGACCGTTGGCTAAACATCTGATGCATATGGGAAAAAAAGTGGAAACACTTCAGGAATGTTGAAGTCGTCATCAGATTGGTTGAATTCTACAGGAGTTCCACGAGATGTGTGTCGCGTTCTTTAACGTTCCACCTGGAAACAAAGATACCGTGGCGCCAAACCCGCTCACAAAAGAAGAAAGCCGCTGTGTTTACAACTGTGATGATGATCGATTATCATTATCATAACGGTCTGTTATTGTGGCGACATTTCCACACCTCGAAATGTGTTGATGAACGAAACGGACTGTGATTGGTTGTTGGACAAGTCGGTCAAACGACCTCATCTGCGGGGCTTGGCCAATGAAAGCTGCCATGAATTCTACGCGAGACTAGGGCATGTATGGCAGTCTCTAGAACAGGATCTCTTAATTTTAATGATGACTTAATGTATGATGGCAGTAGCAGAATGAATTTGGAAGGGTACAAAATCATCTTGGCTACCAATAATAATAAAAAATGCCACCAAACTCATTAGATAGCACTTCATATTGGATCAGGCCAATGACCCAAAACACCCTGCCAGTTCAGTCAAGAACTTTATCAGGGCAAAGAAATGTTTTGGTAACATCTGCCTTAAATTCAATTGTTCCAATACTTATGCTCACATCAAACAGTGGGATGAACTTTAAAAGTGCTGTAATTTTTATTTGGTAATGTGTGTCAAAGTGCTATCAAATGATTAATCGTGATTAATCGCATCCAAAATAAAAGTTTTTGTTTACATAATATGTGTGTGTGTACTGTGTACATTTATTATGTATATATAAATACACACACATACAGTATACATTTCGGAAATATTTACATGTATACATTTATATCCATATCATTGATATTATATATAAATATATTTAAAATAAAAATATAACATTTTTCCAAAATATATACATACATATCTGTGTATTTATATATAAATAATCAATATACACAATACACACACATATATTATGTAATCAAAAACTTTTATTTTGGATGTGATAGCGATTAATCGTTCAACAGAACTAATATATATATAAAAAAAATTTAATAAAAAAAGGTGGATTTCTGGTATCAATGGTTGATCTTACCTGTTTAACAATTGTCTGCTGCGATTGTGATAGCGACTTTTTTGGAGGCTGTAAGCAGAATAGTGATAGACCAGATATCCATGAGCAGAACTTATATTCAACTTGTTCAAGAAATAAATAGTACTTCAAACTTTTGGACAAACAGAAATTCCATTCAAGGTCCACTCACATTTTTGGTCACACGCCAGTCTATTATTATTGTATGAATCAGTTTAGATTTTCCCAGCCCTAAATGGCATGTACAAACTGTGCCTGGGAGCATTACACGTCTCTTTTAATCTAGATGGGTGTTCCTAACCAGAATATGCTGCAATGTGGACCAGACTTTATGGACAAATCCATTATATGTCTATGCAATATAAATTTGACCCTAAAAGAGGTATTAACATTAAGATGATAATAAATAGGCTGCATTACATTAAAGGTTCTACTTACTGGAGGAGCAGGACGGTTCGGGCCCAATCTAGCTGTTAGAGGGGTGCAGGGTTGAGTCACAGTGGTCCCCATGAATATGGGCTGGCTAATCTCAGGGCGGTCCTTTTTGGCACTGTTGTTCTCAAAAAGCAGACTCAACTGCCCTGAAGATGCCGGAGTTTTTCTGCAAACAATCAGACAGATGTGACATGAACGGACAGACTACTATAATTACATTACTCACAGCTACCCACACCTTCTGACCAAAAAATTTTTCTTCATTAAAAGTTTTACACACAAAGCATAAATAGTAGGGGTGTGATGAGACACTTATCCCACGAGACGAGACAAGACACAAGACAGGGTTCACAAGAACGAGCCGAGATTTTTAGACTTTTTTAAAAATTGTTTTAAGAAATCCTCAGTAATGAAATATATAGGGAAAAATATATAGTCTTTAATTCAACTAAAAACAGCAAATGCAAAAAAAAATTAACTAATCCATTTTATTTTTTTCAAAAAATATTTATTTTCCATTTTAATTGTTCTGTAACTCCTTTTTAATAGTTACATTTTATCAATTAAAAAGCATGTGCAATTAATTAAAATCATGAAGCGTATACATTTTCACATCAATTTATTAAAAGTTTAACAAAAATGTTAGGGCCCTGTGAAATGTTTTATTTTTTCTCACTAGATTATTTTTATTGTTACCATTCTGTGTTTTAGCATGTCTAATTATTTGAATGTATAAACAAAAAAAAAAAAATTATTTTATTTTTTCTTAAAGTAGCCTTATGAATTCTTTTCCCTTAAAAATTCTGTGTTGTGTATTTACAGTTTTAGTAGTAGTAGAAAACTATGTACGTTCTACTGAAAAATAGTACCGGACTTTTATTTTGACGAGTTTCCATAAATACCTTTACAGTTCTGTGCATGTGATATGATGCTAGTTTTACACAAATCAAATGGTAAAATGCTCATGAAGTGATTCACAGAGCATTTTTTGAGATTTTGTTCATGTGTTCAAGTCCTCATTTAGTGAGACGGCAGACACTGAAATCACCGCGAGCGTCAGGCGCATTTTAGTAATTGATAGTCTTTGGTATACGTAACCGTGCGTCTGTGCCATTCAGTAACAGAGACATGCAGAAAATTTCGCAGCTTTATTTTTACAGATAACGTACATCGTCATTTGATTTAATGTCACTTTGTCAACGTCAATGTCAACAAATTCCGTGGCATTCTGCGTTAAATTGTGAATTCTGTTTTTATGACTAGATAAAGACTACACTGCGTAATTTTCCTTCTTATCATGTGTCCACTTGCCTGATGTGAAAATAAAATATCTTACATACCACCACTGGTGAAAGGGCCAGTGTCATGCAAATATATTTGAAAGGTCTGGGAGGATATCGTCACAAATCAGATCTTGCGAGATCTCATCACACCCCTAATAAATATTACTTTTGAAAAAAAGTCAAGTTAGATGAAGATTTCAAGATCTATCAATATCATTTACCATTTTTGTAAGATGCAAAAAACAAAAGGTTTTGTTTCTTCAGAAATTCATAGTTCCCCATAACTATGTAGTGAAGCACTATTTTGAGCCTCCAAAAAACTAACAATAATAATAATAATTCACACACACACACACACACACACACTATTTGAGGAACAAAATCATGCTGAGTCTTCCTCTTTTTATCACCAGCACATCTGATGAACTCATATATGAGCTTTGCTGATTGTTTCATACATGCAAAGAAAAAAAAACAATTATCCCACTGTCAAAAATCCATTCATTCTCCGAATCATTTGTCTGTAGGTTCACTGGGACGCTGGAGCCTATCCCAGAGTCACAGGCAAAGGCAGAGAAAAAAACCCGGGTAGCTAATTAAATAAAATTAATCATAATAATTTTTAAATAAAAAATATGCAAAATGGTTTTATGACCAATAAAAATATTCCTGGTTGGAAAATGTTTAATTGGTATGGGTAAATTAAAAAACTCACATCTTGCGGCTGATGATGGCTTTTCTTAGTTTATGATAAAGCAAGACTGCACATAGTACAAGTACAAGTAGAGTGATTGCTACTGAGATGCCAATGATTTTTGCTTGTCCTAAATTGGAAACAAGAGTAAAATTTGTCAAAATTACTACAGATACTACATTTAAACATGCCTTTCAGAAAAAAAGTTTGATTACCAGGTGACAATTCAGAATATCTGACTTCACAGTAAGGAGGTGCCCAACCAGGCTCACAGTAGCATTGTTTTTTATGATTGCAAATCTGCAAAAATAAGACAAAAAACACACTTTTTTTTGTTTAAATCCTGTTAAAGCTTTTTAAGTTGGAATTATAATACATTCTCTTATTGGTTTCAGTGAAATGGAGCTTTGATCTCACCCCTCTACCATTGCATTGTAGTGCACAGTCTTCAATATTACCGTAAACCCTCAGGTCTTGGCACATATAATCAGAGCAAACCTATTGAAACATAAGCCAGAGAATTCATATTTGTGCCTACAAGTCCTGCCATCATAGTCTAAATACCCTTCTTACATGCTCACCTTATTGTGTCCACATTTTGTGCCAATGGGAACCATGCTGAGGGCGTCCTCTTCTGATTGGTCCCCAGCTACATTGCAAAGTCCCCATAATGTTCCTATAACAGCTTTCTGACCAGTAATGGGGTATTCGTTTCCTCCTTCGCAAAATATCTTACCACAAAACTTGTTTCTATATAAGGAAAAAAAGCACATTTTTTTGTAATCTATGCTTGATGTATTAGGTTAGTTTAAAAAAGTGTGCTATGACAAATATTGATGCTGGAAAAAGTCATTTTGTGAGCTGTTTTGACTTAGAAAATGAAAAAGATGACATACTCTTTTGTACAGGCTTTGTATCCATTTTTGGTCTTTCCACAGTGAGAATCATTTTTTCCATATGTGTTTAGATGAAAGCATTTATCAGTACCAATTTTGGCACCTAGGGAAATGATCACACAACATTGAAGCAGATGTCAGTACTGTGTTTATATGAAACATCATGCAGAGCAGGATACTGAAATATCAAGGTAGAGCAAATCAACCCAGCTTGTGAAAATTAATGAACTGGTGTTTTAGTAAAGTAGTTGGGCTGTAGGGAATCACAGAGTTTAATAATATTAGTTCAGATTCCAGTTTCACCTAAAAATGTAGATTATGTCATCCTCTACTCATTCGCATGCCGTTCCAAACTTTAAGAATGTTGACTGTGCTTATGTCTTGTAACACATATGCATAGACGTTGGAGAGATTTTGGTCTTTTGGGCAATAAACTCACGCTTACCTGTTCCCCAAAGTCTTTGGCAGTGCTGGAGGTGAGTGGGGCATTGGCCATTATAGCAGTAACCCTGGCCAGAGCTGCAAGGTATGCCATTCATCTTAAAATCATTCTCTGGGCACTGCTCTGAGAGCCCTGTGCAGTACTCTGGGACGTCACAGTCATTTACAGGTGCTCGACACATGCTTTCAGCATCTTTTATCTGGCATGAAAAAAGAGAAGCTGTAAATAATAACAAAATACATATAGAAAAGATTCTTGCGGGACATTTGTAAACTCTTATAAGCTCTTCAACAACCCTTTTTATGCTCTTCTTAGTCACCCTTCCATGCAAGATGAATAACTTTTGGCATCAAGGGCTCAGTTGGTTCAAGTGTGTCTTATAAACATAAGATTATAGGTTCAAATTTCAGTGGAACCATATGAGGATCTTGCTCTTCCATGGGATGGACAAACAAACAACAATAAACAAGGGTCAGCTGTAATACTCAAGTCTTATTTGCAGATCCTGGGTTCAAATCCTGGTGGTGCCTATGCCAATGACTTTCTTGGCCAGAAAGTCCAGATCCCCACCAGAAGTCGTGACTTCTTGCAATTTAGTGAGTGCATTTTGCACCTCCCTCCTCCCACCCACAAAAAATGCCAAGAACAGAAGTTTGGGTGACATTTGAAAACTCTTGTAATGCCACCCACACTATCTGACAAGTCAAAGACAGCAGTCCAGTCTGATTTACAGAACCTGGGTTCAAATCCAAACAGTGTTCCTATATCAATGACTGACTTTATTGAGAGAAATCTAATTTTTGGGTGAACCATTCCTTTAAATAAAGATATATTCTAAAACATATGTTCATAGTGCCATTTTCTTAAAAAAAAGGTGTGTGGGCATCAAGTATTTTTCTAGTTGGAGCACAGGGTATTGCACCACTTACAGTAATTTGACCCACAATGGTTGAGAGTGAAGTTATTTATTTATGGTCATTTACCTGGCAATTCTCACAGCAGTCTCCGTGAGCACACTGTGAGCCTTCAGTGAGCCTGCAGGTCATGGGGTCACAGCATGAATTTTCACATTCCTTACAGTACACAAAAAATCACAGTCATCAATGAGACATCATATTGAGTCAAAGATGAACCTACATTAATGCATTAATGATGTCATTAAAAAGGATCATCAGGGCAAGACTGAGTCACTACAGACACAGGATATGTGTGCAGTACCTCAGCTGTTCCACAGTCACACTGCTCTCCAGGGTCCAGGAAGGCATTACCACAAACAGACCCACTGTACAGTCTGGATGAGCTGGGGGTGTCCAGCAGGCAGCTGGGGTTGGCGTTGTCTAGAAACATATTTAGCTGCTCCAGACTACAGTTACTAAACTGCTCCGGGAACTGCTTGCTAGACAGGCAAAGAATTTGTCATTTTTCCGACAGTACAGGCTTTAAACTAGGCAGAGCAGTCCACTTAAGGCTGGAATACACTTAATGACTTCTGCCCAGATTTTACAAGTTGTGTTGTGTACTCCAATGTTGTCATTTTTTACTAGATCTAACTGCAACAGAAGGCTCAGTTTGTGTTTTTACCATAGTGAAGTTTAAAGGTCTAAAGAGTTTCATGCACTTGTCTTACTTTGCTTGTTAAGTAGTGTGCTTGAGTATATTGCATGTGCATTTGTAGGGTACTTTAAATCTTAAAAGTATATATATATATTTTTTTAAAGATGCACTTGCAGATATTATAATATTAATGAGATGGCCACTTAAGTGTACTTATAGAGATGTGTTTCTTAACACAGCAATAACAAACCCGATTCCAAAAAAGTTGGGACACTGTATAAATTGTGAGTAAAAAGGGAATGGAATTATTTAAAAATCTCATAAGCTTATATTTTATTCACAATAGAATATAGATGACATATCAAATGTTGAAAGTGAGACATTTTGCCATTGCCACTGGAGGACCAATATGCAACTTATTAGGTCAATATTATTAAATTAAATTAAATTAGGTCATTTCTCTGGGCCAAGGCTCATTTAAAATGGAGTGTGGCAAAGTGGAAAACTGTTCTGTTGTCAGACGAATCAAAATTTGAAGTTCTTTCTGGAAAACTGGGACGCCATGTCATCCGGACTAAAGATGACAAGGACAACCCAAGTTGTTACCAGCGCTCAGTTCAGAAGCCTGCATCTCTGATGGTATGGGGTTGCATGAGTTCGTGTGGCATGTGCAGCTTACACATCTGGAAAGGCACCATCAATGCTGAATATATCCAAGTTCTTGAACAACATATGCTCCCATCCAGATGTTGTCTCTTTCAGGGAAGACCTTGCATTTTCCAACATGACAATGCCAGACCACATACTGCATCAATTACAACATCATGGCTGTGTAGAAGAAGGATCCGGGTACTGAAATGGCCAGCCTGCAGTCCAGATCTTTCACCCATAGAAAACATTTGGCGCATCATAAAGAAGAAGATGTGACAAAGAAGACCTAAGACAGTTGAGCAACTAGAAGCCTGTATTAGACAAGAATGGGACAACATTCCTATTCCTAAACTTGAGCAACTTGTCTCCTCAGTCCCGTTTACAAACTGTTATAAAAAAAAGAGGGGATGCCACACAGTGGTAAACATGGCCTTGTCCCAACTTTTTTTGAGATGTGTTGATGCCATGAAATTCAAAATCAACTTATTTTTCCCTTAAAATGATACAATTTCTCAGTTTAAACATTTGATATGTCATCTATGTTGTATTCTGAATAAAATATTGAGTGTCCCACTCCCAACTTTTTTGGAATCGGCTTTGTACATTTTGAAAACATGCACTTTGTAATGTAAAAAAAAACAATTATTCAAAGTACATTTACCATTATGTTTTTAAAAAAAAATCATTATCTTTAAATAATCTTATATCATGCTTTATAGAAGTACAGAAGAAGAAAACATTACATTCAGTTGACTCTTAATTGTATTATTTCCGTAAGTAGTCTTATGTTAAAAGTGTGCCAACGTGTGCTTCTTTTTCACAGGTGAATGCAAAGTGGTTGCATGGGCATTGCAGGTTGTTGCCAGTATACTATTATGTGGTTGCTAAGGTGTTATGAGTCACTGCTAAGGCATACTTGATGATCATTACATAGGGAGTAAAAAACAGACAGATCTTACTTCTGACCAAAGCAAAAATGAACAGCACACTGAAAACACAGTATAACATTACACAAATACTGCTTACCCCACACGCTCTGTCATGATACAGAAGAAATTTAATGAGCCACACGTGCAGGGATATTCATCATGGGACATGCCCATGTTATGACCCATCTCATGAGCAATCGTGGATGCCAGGCCCAGTGAGTTCTGATTATGATCCTGAAAAATAACATCATATAACCATTTACGCAATTATAACAAAGAATCTTTATTATTACACCACAGAAGAGCATTTTCACTGATTCAGAAAATTAATACCTGATTGACCCCCGCTGAGCTTTCAGAACACATTGCAAATTTGTTTGCCAACCCAACTGTGTCACCCAAAAAATCAATTCCACTGGAAGAAAAACAATCAATAAACAATAAAAGGTTCTTTAGTAATATACTGACGTAAAGATATATTTTTAACACTTTACAATATGGTTGCATTAGTTACTGCATTGGTTAACATTAAATAATAACAACAAGAAAAATATTTATTATTTTTTTATTTTTATTTATTAAGTATTTATTACTTTATTATTATTCTTTGTTAATATTAGTTTATAAAAATAGAATTATTCATCGCTCCAGTTAGTTCACAGTGCATGAACTAATGTTAACAGACACAAAAAGACACAACATGTTGAAACTAAAAGTTAACTTATGAAAAGTTTTAGCTTTGTATTACAGTGCACTAGCATCGTCTATTCTGTAGCGAAGTGAAGGTCTTAGTCATCCAGCAGAGTAAATGGGTAACTAGTTCATACTCACGTCACAAACTGAGCGTTGTCATGCTTGACTCTTTTAAGCAGATTGCTCTTTCTCCACTCAATAAACCGACTGAGAGTGTCATCAGAACTCAAACT